>NW_012104865.1:395964-427793 GCF_000951045.1 Mandrillus leucophaeus | reverse complement strand
AAGGAAGGAAGGAAGGAAGGAAGGAGGGAGGGAGGGAGGGAAGGAAGGAAGGAAGGAAGGAGGGAAGGAAGGAAGGAAGGAAGGAAGGAAGGAAAATATCTGCCAAATATCCCTGTCTGACTGTCTGAATAACCACATATCATTTGTTCTTTGAAATAGAATGGCATTCCAAGAGAAAAACAACCATCTTAGCTCACAAGTCAAACAGTCATGCAAGTGACTTCCCTCAAGACCACTAACATAGCTTTGTATGCAGCAGAAATATTATATTACCTATTTTTTACCAATACATTGAAGTATTGCTTAAACTTCTATTGGGACCTAAAATAATCATGCTAGGAAGGAGTTTTGAAAGTGAAATTTCTATATAAGTTACATTCTATCTTGGGATGTGCTTCTAAAACCATTTCAAATGTGCTACAAGCAATACTTTTAAACTGTACTTTGAGTTGAGAATGCCCATTTGACAATGTTCTCTAAAGAAAAGTAAACATTTATGCTGTTAATCATAAAATGATGTATGTAAATAATGTTCCATAAACTAGAACAAATTATTACAAATATGCACAAAGGTACACTGTTAAATTAGATGGAGTAAGGGAGAAAATAAATCAACTAAATGTGCCAGTTGTACAGAAAAACAAACTAACACATAAGTCCCCCTAACAATAGTTAGGTGGTACATCTAAAAAGCCAGTGGGTCACCCAGTTATGTGTCATGTTCACCTCAGTATTATAGACACAGTAGAACATCTTTAAACTTGAGAGTTCATTAAAGTATTCATTTACCACATTGCGACAAGAAGCAAAAACATCGCTGTACAAAATGGAGCATTCTTTCTTGGCATAAGGAAATTTGTTTTGATGTGCCTCACAGGGTTTAATGGTTTCATCTGGATTTTCACACTGTTGAAAAAATATAAGAGAGAAAAGAAGTTTTTCAAGGGATAATTTCTCAAGCAGAGTAACCTATCCGACTTCACTCATTACAATTGCACCTACTATATTCTCATCATTTTAGATAGGATTTGCATAAAGCACCTGCTCACATCCAATTCAATGTTAATTGCATATATTATTTTCGAAAGCAACTAAAAAGAATATAAAAATCATGGCAATATTAGAGATAGAGTGGTGATAAATGATTTTTAAATTATCTTAAACACAGCATTTGCATGACTTAAAAAATTACATGAGCATGACCTGTTTCTTTCATTTTCATCTTCTTTATTTCTGTCACAAATCATCTGAGAGGTTATATGTACTCAAATCTCTGCAGACTCAATTCCCATACATACAGCAATTTGGCCTCTTCCTCTCCTAATCCACTCCCCTGAAACTGCCCTGAAAAAGGTCATCCATGACCTCTTTATTGCTAAATATAAAGGCAATTTTTCAGTCTTCCATTTTGCTTGACTTTTGCTGCTTTTGATTCTATTTAATACTTTACCCTTCTTAAATGTCTCTCCTCATTTGGCTTTGGTGACACAATTTTCTGCTGGATTTCCTCTTGCTACATTGGCTGCTGTTCCCTAATCTCTTTCTCCCTGCTTTCTTTGCAAAGCTTAATTCTCAAATCTCTATTTTCCTCAATCGGTACATGTGTCCTGGCTTTAACGTTCTGAATATACTAGTAACTGCCAATCCCTATGTCCATCCCACATCTCCTTCCTGAATCTCAGAACTAAACATTTCCACCTAAATATCTCTGTCACTTCTCTCTCAGCAGGTCCTAACCATCCCTACCTCTATACCATTGTCCTTCCCCGACTATCTACATTCATTTCCTCCTCTTTGCCCTGCCTCAGGGAGGAACACCAGCATCCACCCAGGAAGCCAGGAAAGTAGGAGACCTTCTTGAAACCTCGAAATTCATCCTTCATAATACAGTCTTTCAGCAGATGCTGATGATTTTTGTCATTAATGTTTCCCAAATTTGTACAGTTTTCTAAATCTCTACTGACTTAATATTTCTAGCTGGATTATAAGAGCCTCTTGGCCCTTGTATCTTACAGATCTATACATTGCACTTCAGCCTACACCACAACCAAAATTAACTTCTTGAAATTCACTTTGTGCACCATACTCTATCCAGCCTCTTGACGCCTTCTAGGTGGCTGCTCCCTCCTTTCCCTGTTAAATTCTTTCCGATAAATTTCACTTTCTTGGCTCCTATAAATCTTGTAAGATTCACCTCCAGGGTACCTTCTCCAGAAACCTTTCTTGGACCATCACAATCCCCATTTTGTGTGCACTTCTATCAAAGCAACTACTTTACTATGTTCTGACTGTTAATTTTTTAACCTCTAAATTTTCCACCTCTAGACTCTAAATTCCTTAAAGGCAGAGACTGTGATTTATCCATATTGTGTGTCTGTATGTAATGGAAAATATTAAGTGCTAAATAAAAATAGTGAATTTTTTTAAATGACCTGAGTTTTAGCTTTGTCTATCAGGTGTGAATAAAAAACTTATTCTGAGGGGGTTTAAAATTATTTGACTACTCCTAATATTTAAGTACCATTACAAATAGTTACTTCTTAATTTATTTGCAGATACAAAAATGTAAAACAATTTTTTTTCAAAAACTTCTAAAGGTAACAAGATATAAGATAGCCACAGTTAAAAGGATTTTGTCTCTCTCAATATAGTAGATATTTTAGGTATTAAAAGGTACACTTTTGTACTCTTAAGCTTAGACCACACTCAAATATTACTGACTGGAATAAATGTTCTACCCCATCCCCTCTTTATTCTTTAAAGAGATTTAGACATATTGGTAAACTAGGCAAAGTAGAGAAGTAACTAACCAAATGGCAATCAATCAGGAAATTGTGGTTTCAAACACCGCTATCAGTTAAAAAGAACAACAGGCTAAAAAAGAAAGTAGAAGAAAGAATAGAACTGATTTCCAATTTGACTCTGTTTTCTGAGTTCAGAATTTTTCAAAATGTGTTTCATATAACACTACTTCCTTGAGAACTAATAAATAAAAATATAGATTATGTCAGTAAGTTTGGAAAGTCCTTCAAACATGTCCCTCCTTTATAGGCTTATAATGCCTCAAGAAACCCTTTGAAAGAAAAATATGTAAAAGTTAATTTATCCAACTGCCGCCAAAGGTAGTTGACCACAATCCACCCACCCACACACATACACACACATCCCCCTTTATTTCATATAATACAGTAACATGGCTGTTAAGAAATTCTGTCTTCATTTATTTATTGCTTTGAACTGGCAAAAGTTCCACCATCCTTCAAAATGCAGATACATTGATAAGGCATTTTGCTATGGTGAGGAAAACATGAGGGAGAAGAGATGAATTTTCATGTCACCTCTGCTACTTTCTAGCCATATAATATTAGACAAGTCATTTAACCTCCCTGAGCCTCAATTTCTTCATCTATAATAAGGAGAAAACATCCTTTATAAAAGGTAATCAGAAAAATTACATGAGAAGATAAATATGAACATTTATCAGCTATAAATTACTATGAAAATAGTATGTAAAATAATGTTACCTAAATAAGAATAAAATGTTCTAGTGAAAAAATATTCTTAAAAATTTCTGTTGACTTCTAAAGTACATTTCTGTAACTTACCTGTCCTAATGCCCAACTATCTCCAAATACCTGAGCATTTCTCACTTCCAAGTTATTAGATGTGGTCATGTCATTTGAAGTGCATTTGTCAAAGTTTCCACACAATCCTGATAGCTTGTTCTAAAGTAAGAGAAAATCACCAGGAAATATTCTATATTCACTTTAACATTTAAAGACTCATGTTCATTAAAACTTTTGAGATATTTCAAATATACATTTAAGAATTTTCACAGCAATCATTTTAAAAAATTAACTTGAAGAAGTAGATTTTCTCATACCAATTTAATTATATTTAGTGATTATTTTAAACGTGCAAAAATATTTTACCCAATTTCAAGTCCTGTTTATCCACACTTACCAGTGTCTTGGCATTAATACAACTAATGACATAAATAACTTGGAAAAGTATAATTCAAACAAGACAGTACATATGAGAGTGTATGTGTATGCAAATGTACATGTGTGTATATACAGAATTCATGTGTGTGTGTGTGTATATATATATATAAATAATTCATAATTATATATATTCCCATCCTTGGTGGAAACAAGGATATAGGATGAAGAATGGTAGATATATTCCCTGCTTGTTGAAATATATCATATTGCCTACCTGATTTGCCTACATACAAGTTAACCATTTGTTTTTCCACAGCCCCCTTCCTGATGCCTCAGCTTTAGGATAACTACTGTTAGTAATGGCCACTATCTTTGAACAGATGTAATTTCAGAAAACAGAGGTCTCATGGTAATAAGTGGCTATGGCAGATGTAATTCTATGGTTGTTGTCTGCTTTGCCAGAGACACAGGCAGCCTACTTCACCATTAAGGGATGGATTCTATTCTTCAATATTGAAGACAGCATTCAGCATCTTTAAATTCAAAGTTTTAAGGAGTAGTTCTACTGCTTTTAGAAAATCACTGCAAGTTCTCCTCCTTTCTCCTGCTTCATCTAGTAGTAAAATATATTGTTATTCTTATTGGAAACAAAGATATTGGATGAATAATGGCAGTGAATATTTGTTGAAGAAAAACAGCAATGACTGAAGGTTATTTCGGTTCATCAAAGAAATTCAAGATGCCAACAAACCTAGGAATAGCTCTTTGGGCTTTATCCTCCTTAAGACTGAAAGACTATAACTTCAATATACAATCATATTTTATAACATATTAAAATCTTTTTTAAAAAAGGTATCTTTTCTGTATTTTTGAGAAGATACTGTTGCTATTCCAATTTTCTTTAATTTGACAAAAATTATATCCATGAGTCTCAGTCTCAATTTCAGGTAAACTAGATTTAAAAAAAATACATCAATGTTTTTGCAAAAAACTTTAAAATATGAATTCAAAATATTCAAATAAATATTCAAAATATTTTATCAAATTTGAAATATTTTAGATAGTAAACTACTTAACAATATTTAATAAAAATATTTAGCAGGCAATAGTATATAAAATAATTTAAAATATAAATTGACAAAAATTATAAATAACTCGGATTGGATATTCAACCATGAATGAATAAATAAATTGTATGGTACATCCACACAACAGAATACTACTCAACAGTATAGAATTCACGCAACAATTTATATGAATCTTAAATATACTTTGTCAAGTCAAAGAAGCCAGACCCAAAAGACTACAGATTGTACAATTCCATGTATATGATATCTGAGAAAGGCAAAACTATTGCAATGGAAAATACAATCAGTGGTTGTCTGAGGTTAGGAGGCAAATGTTGGGGTTGACAATAGAGAAGCAACAAGAAGTATATTTGGAGGTTGACAGGTATGTTCTACGTAGAAATGCTGTGACAGATACAAGGCTCCATGCATAATATGGTTTCGCTCTGTGTCCCCACCCAAATCTCATCTCGAATTACAGTCCCCATATGTTGAGGGAAGGACCTGGTGAGAGGTGATTGAATCATGGCGGTGGTTTCTCCCAAGCTGTTCTTGTGATAGTGAGGGAGTTCTCATGAGACCTGATGGTTTAAAAGTGTGGCATTTCCCCCTCACTCTTTCTGTCTTTCGGGCCACCTTTTGAAGAAGGTGGTTGCTTCCCCTTTGCCTTCCACAATGATTGTAAGTTCCCTGAGGCCTTCCCAGCTATGCAGAACTATGAGTCAATTAAACCTCGTTTCTTTATAAATTACCCAGTGTCAGGTAGTTCTTTATAACGGACTAATACAATGCATTTATCAAAATCCATAGACCTGGATACAATAAAAGTAACTTTTATTTACATTTTAAAAATAATTTTACTGCATGTAAACTTAAAAAAAAAAAATCCAGAATGTGGAGGAAAACATGGAATGCAGACTGTAAGAACTGAATCTAATTGCACTATGAACAAATCACATAGTTAAGCTGAAGAGAAAGAGAAGAAAGCTGGCTTAAGTAATCTTGGAAAAGTGGATACTGCAAGGTTAAAGTCAAAAAGAACTGTACACAAACAGTGTGCATAGTTGGTAAAGTTCTTCACAAGGGTATGAGTCAGTAATTCTGAAAATATAACCTAGTTCTTAAAGGAAAACATTAATTATTTTATTTTCATCAAATATCAAAAAATAAATGTGATTTTATTCATTACATCTCACTAGGAGCTTAGGTTGACCTACCTTCCACTGTGGCCCAACTTTGATATGAATAGTTGTCTTCCTGTCCCAAAGAATAGTGATATCTTTCTCTGGAAAGTATACTACTATATAGTAACCAGCCTTCCAAAGCTGGTAGGTAGGTTTGTTTTCCAGGAAAAAACCTGATCGTTTCTTAAAAAAAAAAAAAGAAAAGAGAAGAAATAAAGTGAGTACTAGGTTCTCTAACCAAAATATATCAAATTAGCTTAGTTAATATTTACCAACAACTATCTATGTGCTAATATTGTTGCTTGGTCATGCCTTTTCTGAATTCTGTAAGAAAAGACAAAACAATTGCACAAAATACGTAAAAACATAAATATTGATTACCAGACACAAACTAGTAGATGGACCCCACATGGATAAATGGACAAAGGGAAAAGATATTTCAGTTACTTATGGGGAAGAGCAAAACAAGGGAATGGACACAGAAGACATTAAGTGATATCCCCGCCAAATCAGAAATTTTACATCTGTGATGAATAAATATGACAGAACTAAAAAAGGTATGGCCTTGCCTGCAAAAGGGAGAAATTTGGTCCTGCTCATGTTTCTGAGTAGCTAATGATAGCATGCAAATAGTCCACTGACTTTATTAAAAATGTATTGAAAATCAGAATCATTAAGTTTGGTAGGAGAGATTGCCTTCCCAATTCAGGCAAAAAGAAGCTGTGAAGTACTTCCCTTAAGTGAAAAAGAGAAAGTTCTCAACTTAACAAGAAAGAAAAAAAATTGTATGCTGCAGTTGCTAAGATCTATGGTAAGAATGAATCTTCTATCTGTGAAATTGTGGAGAAGGGAAAAGAAATTCAGCTAGTTTTGCTGCTGCACATTAAACTGTAAAACTGACAGCCACAGTGCATAGTAAGTGCTTAGTTAAGATGGAAAAGGCATTAAATTTGTGGGTAAATGGCATGAACAGAAACGTGTTCTGATTGCTGGCAATTGGGTCTGCTACTATCTACGGTTTCAGGCATCCACTGGAGGGCTTGGGACCTAACCCTCATGGACAAGGAGGAACTACTGTATGTGTGTAGCAGGGTGGGAAGGGGTGAATTACCATTAAAGGGATTCCAGAAGGCTTCTTGCAAGGGGTGGGTGTGAACTGATCTGCAAGAGGATATGCACAGCAAGGTATAGGGGGTTGAGAATGAGAATGGAGAAAAAATCCTTCCAAAGAAAAGAAATGGCTTGAATCAAGACTTAGGGACAAGAAAGTCAAAGATTTATTCAGAACTAAGGAGAGTACCAAAAGGCTAGAGCATGAATTACATGATGGATCATAGCCTGAGACCTTTGCAACCAAGTTATCCAGAGTAGTTATCACATGTGCAAAATGTAGTCAATAAAAGCTTTCAAACAGGGAAGCATCAGACCATGGTTGTATATTAAAAGAAGATAATTTATGCAGCAGAAAGGATAAAGCAGAGAGAAATGAGAGATGGAACATATCGGGAAATGTTAGAGAACTTTTACTGTAAAGTAGGAATATACAATATTCTTTATTAAGCAAGGGCAACACATGGCTATATTGATTTGAATCTGACCTTGAAATTAACTCATATAATAACTTCAAAAATGGACAGTTAACATCAAAGTAAGTAAGACAATTTTAGCCAGAAGCAAAACAAAAATTGTGAAGGAGATATGAAATTCTTTGGTTACTTTTCTCCTTCAAGTAATAACAAAAGCATAGTTTGAAAATACTACACTACAATAGACTTTTTAATAAATATTTCAAAGGGAAAATGAAATAAATTTAGTCACATCCATAAGGAGTTTTCAGTCTCCTAGCCCAAGGTCATACTTAAAATAGGTGCACGGTATATTGTATAGAACAGTATATATTGTATATAACCATATGTGTTGTTGATTGGCTCTCTCTGATCTCATTTCCTTCCACTTCCCAATCCCCACCCTCACTGACTAAGCTTCAGCTATGCTGGCTGTCTTTCTGTTCTTCAAATTTACCTAAGCTTTTACCCATCTCAAGTCCTGTGTGTTTGGTGTTCCTCCTGCTAGGAACTCTGTTCTCCAGATCTTAGTGTAATGGCCTCATTCCCATCAGTTGTGACTCATATGCTCCCTCCTCTGAGAGGCCTCCCCTGATTGGCCCACTAGAAATTTCATCCTCAAGATGAGCCGGATTGGTAGGCATTTAGACAGCGCAATGCTCTTCTGAGCAAGGACAGTCCCTTGCTCAGATGTGGGCCACCACTTGGGGTTTAATGCTCTGTAATTGCCGTCTTGAAATTCTGATTTTACGTGTGAATCCGTGTTTTGTCAGTGAAGGTCAGTGAGACAAAGAATCGCATGTCTGGGCCTTGAAGCCTTGGCTCACATCTCCTGCTGTCTGCCCAACCTCCCTGGGATTGATTCTCAGATGCCTGCTTCTCTGCAGCCACCCAGAGACCACTGCTACGCTCTACTTGCAACACAGAGGCAGGATGAGTTGGACTTAGGCATGCAAACCCAAATGCCAACTTAGAGTTATGAGGCAAGGAAGGCCCTCAGCACTGACAGGGTGTGTGGTGTGCACTCACCCCAGGACTATCCCTAAGCTTGAGTGAGCATGGCATTAAATGATGATTTAAAAAAAAAAAAAAAAAACACCACGACACATCAAGACAGAACACAAAACAAGAAAATGAAACATTTTACCTGTTTTGAACAAATTGCGTAGCTTGCCCTACCCCCAAGTCGGTCTCTGCCACCAGAAACTAATTCTATTGTTTTCACTGCACTCTTTAGTATCTTTCTATCATCTTGCTTGTCATTGATTTGTTTCTCTTTTGCTCAGTTTGGTTTTGCATCAGTTATCCTGATACAAAAGCACATCTTTTCTATTTGTCTTTAGACATAAAATCCTTCATTTTCATTAGATAGGGCAGTTTACTACAAGAAAATCCTCTGTGGTCAAAGGGAGTTGCCATACGCCTTACTTTTCAGATTCATAAATAATGCTGTTCATTAGAACAGTGAGGTATTATGAATTGTCCAAAATAGAGATCTCCACTTCAGATGAGAATTAGAGCACTTTAAACAAACTCTAGTGATGTTAGCAAGATATGTTAGAAATATGGAGAATTAAAATATTTAAAGTACAGCTTAAATAAATTAATAAAATAGTTATATCTTATACATTTGATAAAATTAGAATTGTACATTTACGTACAAAAATAACAGAGGTGGGCCGGGCATGGGGGCTCACGCCTGTAATCCCAGCACTTTGGGAGGCCGAGGCGGGCAGATAACGAGGTCAGGAGATCGAGACCATCCTGGCTAACACAATGAAACCCAATCTCTACTAAATACACAAAAAATTAGCTGGGCAAGGTGGCGGGCACCTGTAGTCCCAGCTACTCAGGAGGCTAAGGCAGGAGAATGGCGTGAACCTGGGAGGCGGACCTTGCAGTGAGCCGAGATCACGCTGCTGCACTCCAGCCTGGGCGACAGAGCAAGACTCCGTCTCAAAAAAATAAAATAAAATAAAATAAAATAATAAAATTACAGAGGTGATTTTTTGTTCTTCCCTTGAATGGGTGGTCCATCTACCATAAAATAAATAGTGCTTACTTCTCACTTTCGATGTTTGAGAAAAAAAATATTGCAGGGGATTTCTTTAGGGTCAAACTGTTTTTATGACTTTTCTTAATCTTATGTCATACAATTTATATAAAGGAGACTCATTAACACCTACATACAAGTGAAAATTGGAAGTTGAAAGTTATGTGGAGTTGCAATCACCACTTCAAAGATGTGTCAAACTGTCTTTATAAGAGCATTTACTATTTTCTCTTGTTTCTTTTTTAACATCCTTTTTCTTAGAAATAACCTTCACCAATAGATGAATATCTGGTTGGTGGTTACGACAAACCGCTGTAATTACTTTAAAAACATGTCAACATGATTGTAGAAACTCTGTTTTGCCCAAAGGTTGATTGCTGCCCAGTTAGTTTCAATGTTTCTGACCAAAACATAGTTATGTTTTAAGGTAATTGTTCTCACACTTTAGTGTGCACAAGAATTTCAGGTACCATTGAAAATGTCAATTTTGTTTTCAGCAACAGCCATTCCAATTACTGAAGTCAGACCAAAAACCAGCACTTACAAGAAAAAATTCCAGATGATTTTAATGAATATTGGCAGACCAAACTGAGAGAAACACTGTTCTAAACATCTCAGAATATAGGTCAGTTTTTAAAGCCCATTTGTCAAATCATGTACTTTCTAACTCTAAAATTTCTTGCCTATGCAATGAGGTTCAAATATCTTGCACCATTCAAGAGCCTCCACAGTCTGGACTCAGCCCCCTCATCTATTGCCTTTACCCCATGCTCCCTGAATGACAGCTGATCAGGACACTCCTCCCTGAGTCTTTGCCACTCCCTCCATCCACTGTCTCATATGTTGTGCTTCCACCAATCTAAACCACCTGCAGTTATCCAAACATGCCATTCCATCTCTCAGCTCTGCTCTACTGAGTGGGTTTACTCGTCTGTACTGATTGCCACCCTACTCCCTCTCTTCACCTGGCTAATGCCTAATCATCCTTTAAGACTCAGTGCAAATCATTTCCTCCACAGCATGTCTTCTGAGCCTTCAACAATGGGGAGGGTAAAGGAAATAAGAAGAATCATTTCAAATCCATCAATTTATACTTTCATTTCAATCCTCACACAAACTAAAGAAGTAGGTTCTCAAATCTTCCCAAATTTACAGATGGAAAAGCTGCAGCTTGGAGAGGTTAAGTAAACCTGCCCAAAGTTATAGAGCAGGCAGGTGATGGAACAGAGGCTCCAAGTTACTACTGAGTGACTCTAAAGTCTATGCTCTTAACAATCACCCTAAGCACCCCAGGTTTCTTTAGGTGTTCTTCCCAGCAGTTCCCATATTATCCTACATAAATTCCTACCATAGGACACCACGCTGCGCATCCTTATTTACCTGAATGTATCCGTCACCTGAGCAGAAACTTCTTAAAGGCAAGCACAGTGTTATTTCACTATTGTAGTCCCAACAGTTAGCACATGTTTTGATATTCAGTAAACATTATAAAAGAAGGTACGAGATGAATGAATGAATGAAATTTATTCATTCTATTAAATTGGGCAGGCTCCAAGGATACAATAAACAAGAACTTGGAGACAATTGGGGAAGACAAGCTCACAAGTAGTTTCATTAAAGCATGATACACATTCCAATAGGGTGCTTCAGGGTATGCGGAGGAGCTCCCTGGAGGAGGTATGGTAAGACATATTGCATAAGAATAATTTAAATGGAAAGACAGATCCAGGAAGAAGCAATAATAGTAATGAAGGACTAATAAGATGCTCCACCTTCTGGAATGTGGGCTTGAAGCAGAAAGTGATGAAAGAGCAGGCAGGAGAGGTGGGTAACAGCCAGATTGGCAAGGCCTTGGAGGAGCAGTGGGAAGGCATCTCAAAGTCTTGAAGAACCACAGAGTGACATATTAAGATTTCCATCAAAAATGTACATATATAAGGCTGGGCATAGTGGCTCATGCCTGTAATCCCAGCGTTTTGGGAGGCCAAGACAGGTGGATCACCTGAGGTCAGGAGTTTGAGACTAGCCTAACCAACATGGTAAAATCTCGTCTCTACTGAAAATACAAAAATCATCCAGGAGTGATGGAGTGCGTCTGTAATCCCAGCTACTCAGGAGGCTGAGGCAAGAGAATCGCTTGAACCCAGGAGACAGAGGTTGCAGTGAGCCGAGATCATGCCACTGCACTCCAGTATGGGCAACAGAGTGAGACTCTGTCTAAAGAAAAAAAAAAAAAAAACATATACAAGTAAAACTACCTATGCTGCAGTATGTGAGGATGAATTAGAGGGGAAAGACTAAAACTAGAAGCCAAGAGTCTAGCCTGGAAGCCACTGAAGTAATTAAGGCAATAGGTGAGGGCTGCAAGGGCCCAAATGGCAACTATGGGAATGAAAGCAAGAGGAATGAATTGGAATATGGAGAAGGCAAGTTAAGAAATAAGAAGAGAGAAGTGAAGCACAATTTACTGAAGCCACACAAAATGGAAAAGAAAAAACAACGTAGATCTCATAACCATTTACAGAGAGAAGCAGCCCAAATCATTTCTATTCTATTTGTAGTATCCTCAGGACAACTTCAAATGATCCTGAAAGAAATAATTCACTAACCTGTTTGTAAGGAGTATCATTCAGGTAAATTTCAGTGTCCCCAACTGAAATCAAAACACTTTTAGAACACACAATATCGTTGTCAAAGCATTTCTTGTTCTGGGCAATGATAGATATATCTGAATCATCTGTACTCTGAAATGTCAAAAATATTTTATTAATACAAATATATACAACCTATATTATTTTAGTTATTTTATTAAGAAATCTTAAAGATCAATATTGACAATGGATTGCATTAGACCTGAAAAACAACTTACCTCTATAAAAAAAGTCATTTTTAACTAATAATGTGAAGAATTTTATAGAAATATAGTAGGATACCTCAATCTTTAAACACCTATAATATCTCTGTTAAAATTTTGTTCCAGCCAAGTTTACCATTTTATTTCTATAGCTCAAATGTACTAACCATTATCATTTTCTTTGTCAATAATCAACAAAACAATATGTCACTTAGGGAAATCTTAAAAAAATATTCATTGGATATATGTCTTTGGTTTTATTTAAAGGATATTTCTGGCTGAATAATTATTTGTCTATACATAAGAACACAAATAGTTACAAAACTTTGTTAGTAAATAAAATAATGTGTATTGTTTGAGAGCTTACTTTGCATTTTACATATATTATCCAATTTAGTTCTTAGGCAAACTTTTTGAATTAGGTATTATTTCCATTTTACAGATGAGGAAACTGAGGTTAAGACGGACTAATTGATTATCTGAGGTCGCTTTGCCAAATAAGAGCAGGATCAGAATTCAAATCCCTAATCTGTTCTGTTTGTGTTGATGCCACTTATAAAGAAATTAGGAAGGGTCTAGAAATGGTTGAGGAGAAAGACAACTTTAGATGATAGGGAATCCCTAACTTCAAGGAACACTATTTGGTCTCTCTACTCTAAATGTCACACTTCCACCTCCAGTTAGACCCTTTCCTTAGCAACTCCCCACTGCATCCACTAAGTCACTCTTTAGAATCAAAGTTTCTAATTTTCTCCCCCAGTTGAATGGATAGGTTACTTCAGTTGCACTGACTCTGGAAATTTCATTCTCAAATATTGTTTGTATCTGGTTCTTTAAAAGTTTTAATTGGCAAGTTATAATTGTACATATTTATGAGATACAAAGGGATGTTATATGTATATAATGTGAAATAATTAAATAAAACTAACATATTCATCAATTCATATACTTACCATTTTTCTAGGAAGAAAGTACATGCTTCTTGTCAGATTTTCAAAGTGGTCTTAATCTCCCCCAAAGTTAAAAGCTACTGTTTGAAGAGCCCTTTCACTAATAGTGGACAGTAGAGATTTCATTAAAAGGAAAGGAAGAAATGTGACATTTCTCCTTGGATTCAATGTTCAGTTTTCAAAGGCCCACACATATTTCCTGAATCTTTTCCATTTTGAGATATATGGGTCAGCGTTTACTTTTATAGTAAGAAAAAGTCATTAAATGTTTGGCAATCATAGGCCAGGCACGGTGGCTCATGCCTGTAATACCAGCACCTTGGGAGGCCAAGGCGGGCAGATCACTTGAGGTCAGGAGTTCAAGAGGTCAGTCTGGCCAACATGGCAAAACGCAGTCTCTACTAAAAATGCAAAAATTAGCTAGGCATGGTGGCACGTGCCTATAGTCCCAGCTACTTGGGAGGCTGAGGCAAGAGAATTGCCTGAACCTGGGAGGCTGAAGTTGCAGTAAGCTGAGACCGGCACTCCAGCACTCCAGCCTGGGTGACAGAGTGAGACTCTGTCTAAAAAAAAAAAAAAAAAAAAAAATTGGCAATCATAGAGTTTGTTTTTTTCTTTTTCTTTTTTCTTTTTTTTCAGATGAGGTCTTGCCCTGTCACCCAGGCTGCTGGAGTGCAGTGGCATGATCATGGTTCACTGCAGCCTCAATTTTCCAGGCTCAAACAATTCTTCCACCTTGGCCTCTGAGTAGCTGGGAGACTACAGCTGTGTGCCACTACACGTGACCAATTTTTAAAATTTTTTTGTAGAGGCAGGGTGTCACTATGTTGCCCAGGCTGGTCTCAAACTACTGGCTCAAGTGAGCCATTCATTTTAGCCCCCCAAAGTGCTGGGATTAGAGGTGTAAGTCACCTTGCCAGATGATCATAGAGTTCTTGATGTAAATTCTCCACACTTCGTTTTTCACAACACTGGCAATATGAAAATTAGCTCAATTCATCTCTTATTTTGGCTAAATTCTTTCTGCCTTGTTAATAAGTGTTATAGTGACTAGAGGATAGGTTTTTAATGAATGGTATTGATGGAGTAATTAATGTGTCCCTCTGTAACCCATTTTTCCTTCATAGATGCTGGGAGCTTTTGCTGCTTTTTAAACAATCCTTTTGCAAAGCATTGCCTAAATTTTGAAAAGTGGAATAATAAGGGTCATTATGATGATTATGGCATTGTACTACTCAAAAAAAAAATAATGTCATACTTTTCTGCCTTTCTGCATAATTTTCAAAGAAGTAAAAATACATAATTTAGGGTTTTGCTTTGCTCTTCCTCTTGGGAAAAGTTATTTAGATTAAGGGATGTGAAAAGCTGATTGAAAGGCTTTCTATTGCCATCATATTTTATTACTATTAATTAAAGTGCTTCAATGTTAGTTTTATCCTTTATATTACATCTGAAATGTCAAGAAATATTCTATCTATATGGTTTGTCTTATAATAGCATGTTATGCCGACAGTAATTGGAAACAATAGCACTATACCTAAAAGTCACATTTCTATACTTTCCATTTCTGACATATTTCAAGTTAATATTAGGTTTAGAAATAATGCCGCAGAGTTGCTAAGCAACACAGTAATAATGATAACAAAGCTGGAGGAAAAAGGTCAATATCAATGTGCCACATGGGCTCCTCAAAACCCTTTATTCTCAGGTACTAAAAGCTTTAATACAGAATATGCCCCAAAATGACTCTGAAACAGAAACTCAGCACCTTTCAAGGACGTATATAATTATACTTGACATGTCAGTCTCAGCACCTGTCATAGCCCCAGCCTTTTAAGGGTAATTATCCCACACAAAGTCTCTGCTGATACCATAGCCTCAGGCAGCCATAGTTTATGTCCCAAAGCAGCACATTCATTTATGGGCAAAGGGACTTCAATGTTGGCAGAAAAAACGAACTATACTCTATTCAGTTCTCTCTCAAATTTGAACCAGAAAATACCGACTTTTTTTTTTAACGTTTTGCAGTAAGATCTGAGGGTGAATAAACATGTAAAGGATGTAAGGAAGAGTGGGAGCTGACCAGGTAAAAATAAGCTGAACATATGAGGAAGTAGAAAGGATGATTGAACTGAAGAAAAAGTAGAGAAAAGACACAGAAAAGAAAGTTAGACACGCTGGCCTGAGTAAGCAGAAAATAGGGCAGTCCCACAGAGATTGTCCAAGTTGCAAGAATGACATCAGGTCAACCATGACTCTCTGCTGCCTGGAGCCAAAACCACCCTTCAGCTGACACCTTCATGAGGTTCTTGTTAGAACACATAAAAAGTTGGAAAAAAGAATGGTAAATACTGTAAAAGGTTACAAAAAGTGTATGAAGATCTTACCTTGTGATCAAACTAATTAAAATTGGATGTATTTTTTAAAATTAACTTTAGTGTTAATAATGCACAATGCAAAGGTAAAATTTGTTTTTCTCTTTTGAACAAGATTTTTGTGTAATATTAAGAGATAGTAAAAGATTTTTATTTACCTTTTGAGTATACGGCAACAAAAAAAAGAGAAGAGAGAGATAGATTAAATTTACCTTTTTAACCATCTTTATTAAGTTTTAAGATTATTTGGGAAACTGAGTCTCCTCTCTACCAAAGAGTAAAGGTTATTGCTTTTTAAAATATTTGAATTATCACTTTGATTAAATAAATGACTAATTTTACAGTGATCTGTGACTCTATTTTGCAATATCAAGTGTTTTAAGTCTTTGATATTTGATAACCTTTCCAAATTCTAAATTCAGTCTTTTGGCCTCAAACTAACCTTTTGGATATTAGGGCTCCTGAAGTCCGAGACAGACATATTAATCTTCATTGGTACATTAAAATTATACCAGAATCATTGTCAAATACGAAATGGTGTTTAACTTTCTTTGAGTTATTTTTATATGAACGTGTCATTAATGTATGTTCCAAAATTATATGAGATTCATATAATTCTTGTATGTCTTAATCTATGTTATCAGGAATAATTATGACTATTACGTTAAATGATTGTATGCCACAGAAGTAATCAAATTTCCTTGTCTATTGTGTCTTTAACCATTGCTATTCTAAGACTTTTGTCATGCACAGACAATTATTGTTTTACTTTGATTCTTCTCAGAAAGCACTTTATAATCAGCTGCAGTCCACAACTTGCTTCCTTAGGGAAGTTTGTGGAAAGGACTCTGACAGGTGCTCTTGAAGGCAGGTTTCTTATTACTCTGGAGACTGTGTCATTAGACTAGAGAGAAAACTTCTGGGATTCTCATTGGAAAGCAGATGTGTTCGTGAGGATTGCAGGCCCAATACTGGGCAGAACAGGAGTTAACAGCATGGGACTGAAATAGTAGAAGGCTGAAATATTTTCCTATGACTTTTTTGTTTGAAACATTGGGCTTCTTATTGTTTTGTTTTCTAAAGTCAAGAAAACAATTCTGCCGGGTGCGGTGGCTCATGCCTGTAATCCCAGCACTTGGGAGGCCAAGGCAGGCTGATCTCCTGAGGTCAGGAATTCGAGACGAGCCTGACCAACATGGAGAAACCCCGTCTCTACTAAAAGTACAAAATTAGCTGGGCGTGATGGTGCATGCCTGTAATCCCAGCTACTTGGGAGGTTGAGGCAGGAGAATTGTTTGTACCTAGAAGGTGGAGGTTGTGGTGAGCAAAGATTGCACCATTGCACTCCAGTCGGGGCAATAAGAGTGAAACTCCATCTCAAAAAAAAAAAAAAAAAAAAAGAAAGAAAGAAAGAAAGAAAAATAAAAGAAAACCTTTCTTTTGAGCCATTTATAGCTTAAAATAAATTGAGTAAAGCATGCTTTTGTGAGTAAAATTTGAGGCATATTTCTTAACATCTGATTTCTCCAGAATTTGAAAATTATTTGTGAGTATTCTTAAATTATGGCAATATAGCTATTTGCATAAGTTCAATAAGAATCTATTTTCTGCTGTAACAGGACACAGTTGGAGACGCTGGTTATTTTACCAAGGCTTTGACTAGGATGGAATATTTACAGATATGACTGGACTGCTTTGGGGAATTTAAGTTGACATTTTAGAGCTGACCAAAGCCTCTTGTACAGACTGGCCTAGCACCTTGTTTATGCAATTCCTTTACAATGTTTGTGACCTGTAGTAAGTGAAACACATCACTTTCTGACAGGACTAGAAACCCCAAGTTATTCTGGAACCTCAAGAAGAGAGAAATTAATCCAATTCATATAGGTATTTGCAGGCACAGATAAATCCTTAGCTTGGCTAACCTCAAGAGGTTTTTAAAAGGTCTAACCTGAGATTATGAAAAAGTTACAACAAAGTCAACATAAAAGAGCCTATATGAACAATAATTATTCTTCCTGTACTTTATGCAAATAATCAAGCCATACATATTACAATTAAAACTTATTTTGCAAGTAAATTGGTCCTGTTATGATTTGTCTTTCATAGAAATGAGGAACTACAACATGGCACAAGTATACATATGTAACAAACCTGCACGTTGTGCACATGTACCCTAGAACTTTAAGTATTAAAAAAAAAAGGAAATGAAGAACTAGAGAGAGAAAAAAAATATCATTTGAAAAGAAACTATGGTACATCTTTTATTAGATTGTGGCCTTGTCCATTATTTCTTAGTTGTTATTATTTCTCTACAATTAAACACAAACACAAGAATATACTTTCCTCTTGCCAAGACTCAGAGTTAAGACAAATACTCTACTTGAAGTATTTTCTGCACAATCACTATTTGAAACTACAATGATACATGTTATGTTTTCTCTACTACAAAAGAAAATGAGGGTAACAGGAGAAAACACTAATAAGTAGTTACTGAGTTCACCAAATGCCCAGCATTCTGCAAAATGACTTGGAAAGAATAATAAGAAATATAAGGTACTATCGCCACCATCAAAACCTTAGAATTTTCTTAGAGAAATCTGGAGTATATACTTTACATGGAGTATACATAGTAGATATGTCTTTACTGGCATGCTTTATATTTAATAGGCCTCTAAAATTGTTTTATTAAATGAATGAAATAATAATGTGAACAAAGATCACCACCATACATTGGAGAATGTCTGTAGAGATGCTGACACATGAATAAGACTTTTAATGCTTTTGGTAGAAATGTGCAAATATTTTTTCCATATACAAAATGAAAAAGTTTCATAGAATCTTTGTCTTACTAGTTAAAATGATACCATAAACAAATATCTTTAACAGTAATGATATATACAGTGGGAACATTTAATGTTTGACATTATATTGTCAATGAAACTTTCTTTGTTCTGAATGTAACTTAAATTTGACTATGCAGAAGAAGAGAATAATTTCAAGAACAATTAAAATCAGGTTGTTAAGAAAGTGAAATGTTCTACATTCTTACTACTCAAAATATGGTCCATAGACATGGAGCATCAGCACTATCTAGTAGCTTATTGAAAAGGCAGAACCTGGGGGATTTGGTAAGATGGCAGAATAGGAACAGCTCTGGTCTGCAGCTCCCAGCGAGACCAAAGCAGAAGGTGGGTGATTTCTGCATTTCCAACTGAGTTACCTGGTTCACCTCACTGGGACTGGTTAGACAGTGGGTGCAGCCCACAGAGGGCGAGCAGGAGCAGAGTGGGGCGTGGCCTCACCCAGGAAATGCAAGGGGCCAGGGAACCAGGGAACTCCCTCCCCTAGCCAAGGGAAGCCATGAGTGGCTGTGCTATCCAGCCCAGATACTACGATTTTCTCATGGTTTTTGCAACCCACAGACCAGGAGATTCCCTCGTGTGCCTACAACACCAGGGCTGGGTTTCAAGTTCAAAACTGGGCAGCTATTTGGGCAGACCCCAAGCTAGCTGCAGGCATTTTTTTTTTCATTCCCCAGAGGTACCTGGAACCTCAGCAAGACAAAACTGTTCACTTCCCAGGAAAGAGGTCTGAAGCCAGGAAGCCAAGTGGGCTCACTTAGCGGGTCCCACCTCCATGGAGCCCAGCAAACTAAGAACCACTGGCTTGAAATTCTCGCTGCCAGCACAGCAGTCTGAAGTTAACCTATGACGATCAACCTTGGCTGGCGGAGGGGCATCTGCCATTACTGAGGCTTGAGTAGATGGTTTTCCCCTCACAGTGTTAAGAAAGTCACTGGGAAATTCAGACTGGGCGGAACACACCACAGCGTGGCAAAGTAGCTGTGGCCAGACTACCTCTCTGGATTCCTCCTCACTGAGCAGGGCATCTCTGAAAGAAAGGCAGCAGCCACAGTCAGGGGCTGATAGACAAAACTCCCATCTCCCTGGAACAGAGCACCTGGGGGAAGGGGCAGCTGTGGGCACAGCTTCAGCAGACTTAAACATTTGTGCCTGCCAGCTCTGAAAAGAGCAGCAGATCTTGCAGCAGAGCGCTGAAGCTCCGCTAACAGACAGACTGCCTCCTCAAGTGCCTCCTGACTGAGAGACACTTCCTAGTAGGGGTCGACAGACACCTCATACAGGAGAGCTGACTGGCATCATGTGGGTGACCTTCTGGGATGAAGTTTCCAGAGGAAGGAGCAGGCAGCAATCTTTGCTGTTCTGCAGCCTCCACAGGTGATACCCAGGCCAGGCAAGCAGGGTCTGGAGTAAAACTCCAAGAAACGCCAGCAGACCTGCGGAAGAGAGCCCTGACTGTTAGAAGGAAAACTAACAAACAGAAAGTGATAACATCAACATCAACAAAAAGGACACCCACACAAAATCCCCATCCAAAGGCCATCAGCATCAAGGATCAAAGGTCGATAAATCCATGAGGAAGAGGAAAAAACAGCACAAAAATGCTGAAAATTCCAAAAACCAGAATGCTTCTTCTCCTCCAAATGATCACAGCTCCTCTCAGAAAAGGGCACAAAACTGGACAGAGAATGAGTTTGATGAATTGACAGAAGTAGGCTTCAGAAGGTAGCTAGGAACAAGCTCTTCAGAGCTAAAAGAGTATGTCCTAACCCAATGCAAAGAAGCAAAGAAGCTAAGAACCTTGATAAAAGGTTACAGGAACTGCTAACTAGAATAACCAGTTTAGAGAAGAACATAAATGACCTGATGAAGCTGAAAGACACAACACGAGAACTTTGTGAAGCACACAAAAGGATCAACAGCCAAATGAATCAAGCAGAAGAAAGGTATCAGAGATTGATTATCGACTTAATGAAACAAAGCATGAAGACAAGATTAGAGAAAAAAGAATGAAAAGGAACAAAGCCTACAAGAAATATGGGACTATGTGAAAAAAGACCAAGCCTATGACTTATTGATGTAGCTGAAAGTGACGGGGAGAATGGAACCACGTTGGAAAACACACTTCAGGATATTATCCAGGAGAACTTCCCCAACCTAGCAAGACAGGCCAACATTCAAATTCAAGAAATACAGAGAACACCACTAAGATACTCTTCGAGAAGAATAACCCCAAGATACATAATCGTCAGATTCTCCAAGGTTGAAATGAAGGAAAAATTGTTAAGGGTAGCCAGAGAGAAAGGTTGGGTTAGCCACAAAGGGAAGCGCATCAGACTAACAGCAGATCTTTCTGCAGAAACCCTACAAACTAGAAGAGAGTGGGGTGGGGGGCAATATTCAACATTCTTAAAGAAAAGAATTTTCAACCCAGAGTTTCATATCCAGCCAAACTAAACTTCATACACGAAGGAGAATTAAAATCTTTTACAGACAAGCAAATACTGAGGGATTTTGTCACCACCAGGCCTGTCATACATGAGTTCCTGAAGGAAGCACTAAATATGGAAAGGCAAAACCGGTACCAGACTGCAAAAACATACCAAAATATAAAGACATATGATGAAGAAACTGCATCAACTAATGTGCAAAATAACCAGCTAGCATCATGATGACAGGATCAAATTCAGAGCTAACAATATTAACTTTAAATGTAAATGGACTAAATGTCCCAATTAAAAGACACAGACTGGGAAACTGGATAGAGTCAAGACCCATCGGTGTGCTGTATTCAGGAGACCCATCTTATGTGCAAAGACACACATAGGCTCAAAATAAAGGGATGGAGGAATATTTAACAGGCAAATGGAAAGCAAAAAAAAGAGCAGGGGTTGCAATCCAAATCTCTGATAAAACAGACTTTAAACCAACAAAGATCAAAAAAGACAAAGAAGGGTATTATTACTTAATGGTAAAGGGATCAATGTAACAAGAAGAGCTAACAATCCTAAATACATACACACCCAATACTGGAGTACTCAGATTCATAAAGCAAGTTCCTAGAGATGAACAAAGAGATTTAGAGTCCCAAACAATAATTGTGGGAGACTTTAACACCCCACTGTCAATACTAGACATATTAACAAGACAGAAAATTAACAAAGATATTCAGGACTTGAACTCAGCTCTGGACCAAGCAAACCTAATAGACATCTACAGAACTCTTCACCCCAAATGAACAGAATATACATTCTTCTCAGCACCACATCATACTTATTCTAAAATTGACCACACAATTGGAAGTAAAACACTCCTCAGCAAATGCAAAAAAAAAAAAAAAAAAAAGGAATTTATAACAAACAGTCTCTCAGAACACAGTGCAATCAAATTAGAACTCAGGATTAAGAAACTCAATCAAAACTGCACGACTACATGGAAACTAAACAACCTGCTCCTGAATGACTACTAGGTAAATAACGAAATGAAGGCAGAAATAAATAAGTTCTTTGAAACCAATGAGAACAAAGACACAACGTACCAGAATCTCTGGGACACAGCCAAAGCAGTGTTTACAGGCAAATGTATAAATGCCCCTAAAAATCTAAATGTCCACATCAGAAAGCGGGAATGATCTACAATCGACACCCTAACATCAAAATTTAAAGAACTAGAGAAGCAAGAGCAAACAAATTCAAAAGCTAACAGACGTCAAGAAATAACTAAGATCAGAGCAGAACTCAGGGAGACAGAGACACGAAAAACCCTTCAAAAAATCAGTGAATCCAGGAGCTGGTTTTTTGAAAAGATTAACAAAATAGACCACTAGCCAGACTAATAAAGAAGAAAAGAGAGAAGATTTTCTAGTTTATTTGCATAGAGACACAATAAAAAACTATAAAGGGGAGATCACCACTGATCCCACAGAAATACAAACTACCTTCAGAGACTATTTTAAACATTTCTACCAAATAAACTAGAAAATCTAGAATAAATTGATAAATTCCTGGACACATACACCCTCCCAAGACTAAAGCAGGAAGAAGTCAAATCCCTGAATAGACCAATAACAAGTTCTGAAACTGAGGCAGTAATTAATAGCCTGCCAACAAAAAGAAGCCCAGGACCAGATGGATTCGCAGCCCAATTCTACCAGAGTTACAAAGAGGAGCTGGTACCATTCCTTCTGAAACTATTCCAAACAAAAGAAGAAGAGGGACTCCTCCCTAACTCATTTTATGTGGCCAGCATCATCCTGATACCAAAGCCTGGCAGAGACACAACAAAAAAAAGAAAATTTCAAGCCAACATCCCTGATGAACATCAATGCGAAAATCCTCAATAAAATACTGGGAAACTGAACCCAGCAGCACATCAAAAAGCTTATCCACCACGATCAAGTTGGCTTCATCCCTGAGATGCAAAGCTGGTTCAACATACACAAACCAATAAATGTAATCCATCACATAAACAGAACCAATGACAAAACCACAAGATTATTTCAATAGCTGCAGAAAAAGCCTTCAATAAAATTAAACATCCCTTCATGCTAAAAACACTCAATAGTTTAGGTATTTATGGAACATATCTCAAAATAATAAATGCTATTTATGACAAACCCATAGCCAGTATCATACTGAATGGGCAAAACTGGAAGCATTCCCTTTGAAAACCAGCACAAGACAAGGACGCCCTCTCTCACCATTCCTGTTCAACATAGTATTGGAAGTTCTGGCCAGGGCAATCAGGCAAGAGAAGGAAATAAAGGGCATTCAAATAGGAAGAGAGAACGTCAAATTGTCTCGGTTTGCAGATGACATAATTGTATATTTAGAAAACCCCATCATCTCAGCCAAAAACTCCTTAAGCTGATAAGTAACTTCAGCAAAGTCTCAGGATGCAAAATCAATGTGCAAAAATCACAAGCATTCTTATACACAAAAAATAGAAAAACAGAGAACCAAATTATGAGTGAACTTGCATTCATAATTGCTACAAAGAAAATAAAATACCTAGGAATACAACTTACAAGGTAAGTGAAGAACCTCTTCAAGAACTACAAACCACTGCTCAAATAAATAAGAGAGGACACATACAAATAGAAAAAGATTCCATGCTCATAGATATGAATAATCAATATTGTGAAAATGGCCATACTGCCCAAAGTAATTTATAGATTCAATGCTATTCCCATCAAGCTACCATTAACTTTCTTCACAAAATTAGAAAAAACTACTTTAAATTCCATATGGAACCAAAAAAGAGCCCATATAGCCAAGAAAATACTAAGCAAAAAGAACAAAGCTAGAGGTATCATGTTGACTTCAAACTATACTACAAGGCTACAGTAACCAAAACAGCACGCTACTGGTACCAAAACAGGTATATAGACCAATAGAACAGAACAGAGGCCTTGGAAATAATGCCACACATCCACAACCACCTGATCTTTGACAAATCTGGCAAAAAATTACTTGTCAAAAAAACAAGTAATAGGGAAAGGATTCCCTATTAAATAAATGGTGTTGGGAAAACTGGTTAGCCATATGCAGAAAACTAAAACTGGACCCATTCCTTACACCTTATACAAAAATTAATTCAAGATGGATTAAAGACTTAAACATAAGACCTAAAACCATAAAAACCCTAGAAGAAAACCTAGGTAATTCCATTCAGGACATGGGCACGAACAAAGGCTTCATGACTAAAACACCAAAAGCAATTGCAACAAAAGCTAAAATTGACAAATGGTATCTAGTTAAATTCAAGAACTCTGCACAGCAAAAGAAACTACCATCAGAGTGAACAGGCAACCTACAAAATGGGAGAAAATTTTTGCAATCTATCCTTCTGACAAAGGTCTAATATCCAGAATCTACAAGGAACTTAAACAAATTTACAAGAAAAAAACCAAACAACCCCATCAAAAAGTGGCCAAAGGATATGAACAGACACTTCTCAAAAGAAGACATTTATGCAGACCACAAACATATGAAAAAAAGCTCATCATCACTGGTCATTAAAGAAATGCAAATGAAAACCACAATGAGATATCATCTCACACCAATTAGAATGGTGATCATTAAAAAGTCAGGAAACAACAGACGCTGGAGAGGATGTGGAGAAATAGGAACGCTTTTACACTGTTGGTGGGAGTGTAAATTAGTTCAACCATTGTGGAAGACAGTGTGGCTATTCCTCAAGGATCTAGAACCAGAAATACCGCTTGACCCAGCAATCTCATTACTGAGTATATACCCAAAGATTTATAAATTATTCTACTATAAACACATATGCACACATATGTTTATTGCAGCACTAGTCACAATAGAAAAGACTTGGAGCCAACCCAAATGCCCATCAATGATAGACTGGACAAATAAAATGTGGCACATATACACCATGGATTACTATGCAGCCATAAAAAAGGATGAGTTCATGTCCTTTGCTGGGACATAGATGAAGCTGGAAACCATCATTCTCAGCAAACTAATGCAGAAACAGAAAAGCAAACACTGCATGTTCTCACTCATAAGTGGGAGTTGAACAATGAGAACACATAGACACAGGGAGGGGAACATGAAACACTGGGGCCTGTCAGGGGGTGAGGGGGGCAAAGGGAGGGAGAGCATTAAGACAAATACCTAACACGTGGGGGTGCTTAAAACCTAAATGATGGGTTGATGGGTGTAGCAAACCACCATGGCACATGTATACCTATGTAACAAATCTGCACGTTCTGTACATGTATCCCAGAACTTAAAGTATAATTTAAAAACAGAAAAGGCAAGAAAAGGTAGAATCCAAAACCCTACTGCAGTCCTATGAAAATAGAATTCATATTTTAACAATTTCCCTAGGTGATGTGCATGCACACTAAGGTTTAAGAAGTGCTGTTCTAAAAACTTCACATTGAAAGCTCGTGTATGCATTTATCACAAGTGTTAGATTGCTAGAACTAAAAAATAATGTTTAAGCTTGTGGTCTCTATTGTCAAGTGGAGACTGTTGAAAAAAAGTCATACAAGTGATTTTTTAGCTTCATAATTCAGCCATAATTGTGCTAGTTCCATGAAGAATACAGAAGTATACCACATATTTCTGACATAAAATAATACACAATCTAGATTAGTACATAAAAATAATCAGAATATAATGAGCTGCTTAATTTTGATGTGATGACTGTAAACACAATAGGATATAAGAACAGGACAGATAAGTGTGAGCTGAAACTATGACTTTGAGGGAGCAGAGGAAATCAGATACAGAGAGTACACTGAGAAAAGACATAGATGAGGGGTGGAGTTGACAGAACCCTTGGAAAGACTGGTGTAGCAGGTTTGACTTTATGACAATATTGGAAGCCACTGGAGGCCATTGGAAGTCGTAGTTCTTAAGAAGCAATGATATGATAACAATATGAGTCTCAGAAAGATAAATAGAAAGAAATAGTATATTATTGTGAGGATGAACTTGAGTCAGAAATATACCCAAGAAATTAAGGGGCAGAGCTGTACATATCAATTTGGAACTCATCAGTGTGTAGGTGTGGCTAAGATTTTAGAAGTGGATGAACACATCAAGCACCAGGAAAAAGGGGTAGAGAACCACAAACAGATGTCCAGTTCAATAAACATTCAGTGAGAAACTATGTGCCCAGCATGGTGCTCCTCTCTTGTGAAACATGGATGAGCAAAACTTGCTCCTCGCTCTAAAGGAACCAAATCAGTCATCTCTGAGTGGGGACTTATATAAGAGGAAAAGACAACACAAGACAAAGAAGAAACCAGAGAGAGACTGAAAGACTCATAATATCCAGAAAGTCAAGGGTGGAGGTAACTTGGAGTGTCGGAGGCACCTAAATCTCAAGGAAAATGAGGGTTTGATATAAAATCAACCTGAAAGGTGTATTTGTTTATGCGTTCATATTTCTAAATTGTTATCTACTTTTCTAAGTCTCTAAATTTATACTCTAAACCTCAGGGGATGAAAGGATTCTAATATTAAATTGTTAGCTAAAACAGGCTTGTTCAAAGAGGATACTTAGAGAAAGTATATTCATTAGTGTGCCTTCCTTAGGCTCCAAAAATAATCCAAACAGCACAAGATAAAAATTAAAAAAAAAAAAAAACCCTACAGGCAACTTACCATCCGCTGTAATTACATGACTGCCAACTCCATTGCTAGGTATTTATTCTTTAAGAAACTTAAAATCATTCATAAAGGAAGCCAAGACAGGTACCAACAGGAAAATCCAATGACGTAAAACATAAGCAAGAACCTTGCTTAAGTTCAAAAAGCTACAGATTTTACTGTTCATTTTTTATTTAACAGAACTAATATAAAATGTAAGATAGTCTGTTTTCTTGACTTAGGCTTAAATAACGGAATCACATACAAACCTCTAATAATATAAAAGTCATATCCAGAAAAAAATGCATTAATCATAGGTTAGTTTGCTGGAGGAAAAGATGTTATTTTGTTTATTCTTGTGAAACTTCTTTCTAAAGCTCACATTTTTCATTTAGAAATGTAAATCTGTGATCAGTAATGTCTAAAATTTGAGTATGCAGGTAATCCAAATGCATTCAATGTAAGAAATTTTAAGGATTTTATCAGATATATAAAGCCTGGAGTTTACCAACGCATATCATCAAAATAGCATTTCTAGAATTGAGTATAATATCTTTTTATTGTTATAACCATAAAAAATGTATAACCCAGTTATGGTTTAATGTGTTATATTTATATTCACCAAACCAAATTAATAACAATAAAAATGGCTAACATTTATTGAATACTCACTTTATATTAAACACTATCTAAGCCTTTTGTATATGTTTATTTAATCCTCAGAAGTACTTTCACAGTTATTTTTCTCATTTTATAGATGAGGAAACAGAGGCACAGAACGTTTAAGAACTAACCCATTACCTATAAATAGTAAAAGTTAAGAATGAGTTAAAGAAATACCAAAATCTGGCAGAGATACAATGAAAAAAGAAAATTTCAGGCCAACATCCCTGATTAACATAGACACAAAAATCCTCAACAAAATACTAGCAAACTGAATCTAGCAGCACATCAAAAAGCTAACCCACCACAATCAAGTAGACTTTATTCCTGGAATGACAGGTTGGTCCAACATACACAAATCAATAAATGTGATTCATCACATAAACAGAACTAAAAACAAAAACCATGTGATCATCTTAATAGATGCAGGAAAAAGCTTTGAATAAATTCCGACATCCCTTCATATTAAAAATCCTCTAAAAGTTAGGCATCAGAGGAACATATCTCAAAACATTAACAGCCATCTATGACAAACCCACAGCCAACATCATTCCAAATGGGCAAAAGCTGGACCTAATCCCACTGAGAGTGGAACAAGACAAGGATGCCCACTCTCATCACTCTTATTCAACATAATACTGGAAGTCCTAGCCAAAGCAATTAGGCAAAAGAAAGAAATAAAAGGCATCCAAATAGGAAGAAGAAGCCAAAGTATCTCTCTTTACAGACAATATGATTCTACACCTGGAAAACCCCATAGCCTCTGTCCAAAGGCTCCTATAACTGATAAACAACTTCAGTAAAGTTTCAGGATACAAAACCAAAGTACAAAACTCAGCAGCATTTCTATACACCAATAACGTTCAAGCTGAGAGTAAAATCAAGAACTGTAATTCCATTCACAATAGCCATATACACACAAAAAAATACCTAAGTATACAGCTAACTAGGAAAATGAAAGATCTCTACAACAGGAATTACAAAACACTGCTGAAAGAAATCAAGACGACACAAACAAATGGAAATATATTTTATGCTCATGGGTAGGATGAACTGATATTGTTAAAACAGCCATACTTCCCAAAGCTATCTACAAATTCAATGCCATTCCTAAGTAAAAAGAACAAAGCTGGAAGCATCAAACTACCCAATTCCAAACTATACTACAAGACTACAACAACCAAAACAGCATGGTACTGGCACAAAAACAGACACAATGGAACAGGTTAGAGAACCTAAAAACATAGCCACATACCTACAACCATCTGATCTTTGACAAAGTCGACAATAATAAGCAATGAGGAAAGGACTCCCCATTCAATAAATGCAGCTGGGATAACCGGCTAGCCATATGCAGAAGATTGAAACTGGAACCTTTCCTTTCATTAAATACAAAAATCAGCCAAAGATGGATTATAGACTTAAAAGTAAGACCTAAGATCATAAAAAACCTAGAAGAACACCTAGGGAATACTATTCTGGATGTAGGCCTTGTCAAAGATTTCATAACAAAGACACCTAAAGCAATTGCAACAAAAACAAAAATTGACAAGTGCGGCCTAATTAAACTAAAGAGCTTCAGCACAGCCAAAGAAATGTCAACAAAGTAAACAGAAAAACTACAGAATGGGAGAAAATATTTGCAAATTATGCACCCTACACAGGCCTAATAACCAGAATCTATAAGGATCTTAAACAAATCAATAAGCACAAAACAACCCCCTTAGAATGGGCAAAGGACATGAAGAGACACATCTCAAAAGAATACATACATGCAGCCAACAAGCATATGAAAAAATGCTCAACATCATTAATTATTAGAGAAATGCAAATCAAAACCATAATAAGGTATCATCTCACACCAGTCAAAATGGCTATTAATAAAAAGTCAAAAAAACAACAGATGTTGGCAAGGTTGCGAAGAAAAGGGAATGCTTACACACTGCTATGCACTGCCGGTGAGAATGTAAATTAGTTTAGCCACTGTAGAAAGCAGTGTGGCAATGTCTTTAAAAACTTAAAACAGAATTACCATTCAACCCAGCAATCCCACTATTGTGTATATACCCAAAGGAATATAAATCGTTCTACCGTAAAGACACATGCACATGTACATTCATTGCAGCACTACTGACAATAGCAAAATCATGGAATCAACCTACATGCCTATCAACAGTGGAATGGGTAAATAAAATATGGTACATATACACCATGGAATACTACACAGCCACAAGAAAGAAATGTCTTTTGCAGCAACATGGATGCAGCTGCAGACCATTATCCTAAGTGAATTAACACAGGAGCAGAAAACCAAATACCACATGTTCTCACTTATAAGAGGGAGCTAAACAGTGGGTATATATGGACACAAATAGGGGAACTATAGACATTGGGACCTACTTAAGGGTGGAGGATGGGAGGAGGGTAAGGGTCAAAAAACTATCTATTGGGTACTATGCTACTACCTGCATGATGAAATCCTTTGTACACCAAACCCCAACAACATGTAATTTACCCACATTAACAAACCTTCAAGCATATTCCCGAACCTAAAATAAAAGTTGAAAAAAGATATAATTGTTTTATAGGTTTTATAAATAACACATGAATTCGATATATCAGGGAGCAGCATACTTGTTTTTTACATTAAATCTTTACACAAATGCAAATAAAAATGTGTAACTGTGACCTACCTTTATCAAAAAAACCTGGCAATCACTGATATAGTCATATTCTAGTCCATCAAAAGAATAATAATGCCGGTCCCCATATATTGTGCACACTGCTGGGCATGGATAATATGTGCAATTGAACATTCCTCGTCGACAAACGCTATTAAAAAATAACACCAGTTACCTTTCTAAAGAAACTTGACTCTAACTAGTGATTTCAAGTGACAGTAACTTTGGAATGTCTGTATTCAAGAGAACTCATGAGCCACTATCCCTTACGAATACTGCCAATTCATTCTGATACCACCTATTACATTGACAAATTAGGCATATGTTTTTCACTTTGTTTAAATAAATTATCAGACACCAAAACCAAGCCTGGGAATTGTGCATTGGTCACACAGAAAGTAGATGACTGAATGAAAAGTTGAACACAGGTCTGCTGGTAACTGACAGAGCACAATTCCATCTCCCATATTTGAGTACATTTAAATGTATTAGACATGACATTGCTCATGACTTTAGAATTTTTGTCCTTACTTTAGGGAAATTATATTTCAAATTTTATTTTATGGTATTCTTTTGACTTACCTTGACACTGAAAACCTTCCATTAAATACAGTCTTTTCCTTGCAACATTTAGCACTTTCTTATAAACATGAGATATTTTTTCCTATTAAAATTTTAGATTGTTGTATTTTACACTTTTCTTCTGGGCTGAACAAATATGCATAAAAATAATGGTACAGTTCCCTGCAGATAGTAACTGTCCACCTACTCCTGCAAGCCTTTAAATTATTTGCTCAGGCTTGATTTACTTTTTGCTGATGTCAGTCTCATTAAATAAATTCTACAAGATGACTGAAATTAACACAATTACTTAGGAAAATATTTGTGAAATAAATGGATCTCCTTACCAGGTGTAACACGGTGTAGCAATCACTTCTCCTGAGAGATACTCCCAATCTTTCCAGATACATGGGCAGCTTTCAGGAACATAACACTTTCCTTTGTGTTCTGCCATTCTTCCAAATGAAGAATAAAATGCTATTTAGTATGAACTACAGATTTCAGTTTTAAAATATCAATAATCTCAGCATATTAACACTATCATCTATATTTATGAGAGCTGTCTAAGGCACTCTATCTAACCTATTGAGGAGTTGAATCCAGTCTTTCTCCCCACTTTTTCCACATAGTACTTTACACATCACAGTACTAAATGTCAGGCAAATGGCTAGATGTGATATGTTGACCTTTTTGCTATTCACTGAGTGCATGAAAAGAAGACAGAAGCCTAAATTTCTAATAAAGTGAGTCATTCCGAAAAAAAAAAAATTTATGGAGGAAGTGAGAGTCCCATTCTTCAATATCTGCTGCTTAAAAGAGTCTGTAGGGCCTACAATTTTTTGATGAAATAGTAAATTATTAAATGGTTAACATTTTTGTTACAAGATGTAGAGAGTAATCGAAAGCTTCTTTCTGAGTGCTGAAAGTTGAAATCAGGAG
>NW_012104865.1:393583-395289 GCF_000951045.1 Mandrillus leucophaeus | reverse complement strand
ATAAAAATTTAAGATTATAAAAATTAACATGGAATTCAGGAACCCTGAATTCTTGCCTATTCTCTAAAACAGAAATAATTTCTCATGTTGTTTTAGCTCTCTGCTTTCTCTCTCATGGCTCTTCGTATACAGTACTGTAATTCCTTATGCAGTGTATATGCTGTCCACTAGACTTTCAGCTTCACTTGAGAGGACCATAAATATCTTAATGTTCGTGTCACACAATATGTAGCACATAGAAGACAACTGAAGAAACTTATTTATATAAATGATGGATTATCTCATTTAGATTTCTTTCTCTCAGACCAACAATGCCCTTGATTCTACAATCCCTCACCCTGGCCCTCCCAAACTTCTAGCCATGCATCCTGAGCTTTGAATTTTTCTTCTGCCTGGAAAATTCTTCTCCCATGTTCTGTCTGGCAAACTTATCACTTAAGACTCAATTCGATGCAATCTTTTATGTCCCCAGCTCCTTCACATACTCCCTATACTTAGCAATTTTATGAACCTTTATTGGAGGATTTATCACAATGAACTGTTAAGTACTTCATTAAATATCTTATAGTGATAATAAGAACAATAACAAAACTAATATTTTTTACTGCTTACTATAGCAAGGCACTATTCTAATCATTTTAACTATGCCACTAACTGATCTTATCCTAGTGACAATCCCCTAAGGTAGATTCTATCATTATCTAATAAATGTATTTTAGTACCCCCCATTCCTAAGGCTTAACACAATGCCTCAAACATTAGACCCTTCATAAACTCTAATTGTTCAGTTGTTTAAGTGAGGGAAACCTCACCAAAATGAACCACAATTCTTATATCACCAGCCAAAGTCATGGTTTTAACTGGCTTTGCTAATTAATGACTGATGAGTTTTTCATAACTACTCAAGACTGGAAGAAGGAAAAGGAAAATTTTAAATCACTATAAATTATAGGTGTATTTCAGAGAGATTGCTAATTTGGTTCTAGACCACAGCAATAAAGTTAATATCACAATAAAGCAAGTCACACAGATTTTTTGGTTTCATAGTACATATAAAAGTTATATTTACATTATAGTCTATTAAATGTATAATAGCATTATATCTAAAAAATATACACACCTTAATTTAAAAATACTTTATTGCAAAAAAAAAAAAAAAGTTAATGATCATCTGAGCCTTCAAGGAGCCATAATCTTTTTGCTAGAGGAGGGTTTTGCTTCAATGTTGATGGCTGCTGACTAATCAGAGTGGTGGTTGCTGAAGGCTGGGATATCTGTGGCAACTTCTTGAAATAAGACACAGTGAATTTTGCCACATTGATTGACTCTCCCTTTCACAAAAGATTTCTCTGTAGCATGCAATGCATTTGCTAGTGTTTTACCTAAAAATTTCTTTCAAAATTGGAGTCAGTCCTCTTAAACCCTACCACTGCTTTATCAACTACGTTTATGCAATATTCTAAATGATTTATTATCACTCCAACAATATTCACAGCATCTTCACCAAGTATAGATCACATGTCAAGAAAGCACTTTTTCAATTGTGATGTTAGGGTGTCAATTTTAGGTCTTTCCTGCTTTCTCTTGAGGGCATTTAGTGCTATAAATTTCCCTCTACACACTGCTTTACATGTGTCCCAGAGATTCTGGTATGTTGTGTCATTGTTCTCATTGGTTTCAAAGAACATCTTTATTTCTGCCTTCAT
>NW_012104865.1:386390-388162 GCF_000951045.1 Mandrillus leucophaeus | reverse complement strand
GTGCAGCACACCAACATAGCACATGTATACATATGTATCAAACCTGCACGTTGTGCACATGTACCCTAGGACTTATAATAATAAAAATAAAGAAACCACTTTTTTTGTTCATCTATAAGAAGTAACTCCTCATCCATTCAAGTTTTATCATGAGATTGAAGCAAATCAGTGATATCTTCAGGCTTCACTTCTAATTCTAGTTCTCTTGCTATTTCCTTCGCATCTGTAGTTACTTCCTCCACTGACGTCTTAAAACCCTCAAAGTCATCCATGAGGGTTGGAATAAACTTTTTTCAAACTCCTGTTCATGTTGATATTTTGACCTCTGCGCATGAATCACTAATGTTCTTAATGGTATTTAAAATAGCGAATACTCTCTAAAATATTTTCAATTTTCTTTTCCCAGATCCATCAGAGAAATCACTATCTATGGCAGGTATAGCCCCGTGAAATGTATTTCCTAAATAATAAGACTTTAAAGTTGAAATTACTACTTAATCAATGGCTGCAGAATAAATGTGTTAGCAAGTATGGAAACAACATTAATATATCATTCTGTATCTCCACTGGAGCTCCCAGGTACCAGGTGCGCTAACAATAAGCAGTAATATTTTAAAAGGAATCTTTTTTCTAGGCATCAGGTGTCAACAGTGGGTTCAAAATACTCAGTAAACCATGCTGTAAATAGACGTGCTGCTATCCAGGCTTTGTTTTCCCATTTACAAGAGCATAGGTAGGGTAGACTTAGCATAATTCTTAAGGGCCCTAGGATTTTTTGAATGGTAAATGAGCATTGGCTTCAACTTAAAGTCACCAGCTGCCCTAGCCCCTAACAAGAGAGTCAGCCTGTCCGTGGAAGCTTTGAAGCCAAGCATTGCCTTCTCTCTAGCTGTGAAAGTCCTAGATGGCACTTTACTCCTATATAAATCTGTTTCATCTACATTGGAAATCTATTGTTTAGTGTAGTCACCTTCATCAATTATCTTCGTTACATCTTCTGGATAACTTGCTGCAGCTTCTCCATCAGCACTTGCACTTCTATGTTATGGAGATAGTTTCTTTTCTTAAACTCCATGAGCCAAGCTCTGCTGACTTCAAACTTTTCTTCTGCAGCTTTGTCATCTCTCTCAACCGTTAGAGAATTGAAAAAAGTTAAAGCCTTGTTCTGGATTAAGCCTTTGCAGAAGGGAACGTTGCAGCTGATTCGATCTATCCAGACTACTAAAACTTTCTTCATATCAGCTAGCTGCTTTGCTTTCCTACCATGTGTGGGTTCACTGGAGCAGCAGCACTTTTCATTTCTTTCGCGAACTTTTCCTTTGCATTCACAATTTGGCTGTTGCAAAAGAACTAGCTTGTAGCCTATCTCAGCTTTCAATATACCTTCCTCACTAAATCTAATCATTTCTAGCTTTTGATTTATGGTGACATATGTGTGACTCTTCCTTTCCCTTGAACTTTTGGTGACTATTACAGAGTTATTAACCAGCCTACTTTCAGTATTGTGTCTCAGGGAATAGAGAGACCTGAGAAGAGGGAAAGAGATGGTGGAAGGGCCTATACATGGAGCAATCGAAACACACATAACATTCCTCAATTAATTTTTCCATCTTATATGGGCACCGTTTGTGGCACCCTGAAATGATTACATGATAATCAAAGTTCACTGTTTACGAATTACCATAACAGATATAATGATAATGAAAAAGTTCTGAAATACTGCAAAAATTACCAAAATGCGACACAGACACCAAGTAAGCACATGCTATTGG
>NW_012104865.1:258476-386340 GCF_000951045.1 Mandrillus leucophaeus | reverse complement strand
AGCTGTGAAAGTCCTAGATGGCACTTTACTCCTATATAAATCTGTTTCATCTACATTGGAAATCTATTGTTTAGTGTAGTCAATTATCTTCGTTACATCTTCTGGATAACTTGCTGCAGCTTCTCCATCAGCACTTGCACTTCTATGTTATGGAGATGGTTTCTTTTCTTAAACTCCATGAGCCAAGCTCTGCTGACTTCAAACTTTTCTTCTGCAGCTTTGTCATCTCTCTCAACCGTTAGAGAATTGAAAAAAGTTAAAGCCTTGTTCTGGATTAAGCCTTTGCAGAAGGGAACGTTGTAGCTGATTCGATCTATCCAGACTACTAAAACTTTCTTCATATCAGCTAGCTGCTTTGCTTTCTTACCATGTGTGGGTTCACTGGAGCAGCAGCACTTTTCATTTCTTTCGCGAACTTTTCCTTTGCATTCACAATTTGGCTGTTGCAAAAGAACTAGCTTGTAGCCTATCTCAGCTTTCAATATACCTTCCTCACTAAATCTAATCATTTCTAGCTTTTGATTTATGGTGGCATATGTGTGACTCTTCCTTTCCCTTGAACTTTTGGTGACTATTACAGAGTTATTAACCAGCCTACTTTCAGTATTGTGTCTCAGGGAATAGAGAGACCTGAGAAGAGGGAAAGAGATGGTGGAAGGGCCTATACATGGAGCAATCGAAACACACATAACATTCCTCAATTAATTTTTCCATCTTATATGGGCACCGTTTGTGGCACCCTGAAATGATTACATGATAATCAAAGTTCACTGTTTACGAATTACCATAACAGATATAATGATAATGAAAAAGTTCTGAAATACTGCAAAAATTACCAAAATGCGACACAGACACCAAGTAAGCACATGCTATTGGCAAATGGCACCAACAGACTTGCTTGAAGCAAGATAGCCACAAACCTTCAATTTGTAAAAAATGTAACACCTGTGAAGTGCAATAAAGCAAAACACAATGAAACAAAGGTATGCCTGTATCTGCTTTAAGCAGGTTTGGGCAGTGGGATGGGAAATAAACATTTCCTGAGCACTTACTATATAACTGGTGTGCAGCACATACTCAGTCATCCAACAAGTAAATATATTGTTATATCCATTTTAAAAAGAGAAACTTGAGATTTCAAGTGGTTAAGTAACTTGCTGTAAGGTGCTTCAGCTTACAAGGAGGGCCAGCATAGAAGCTATTTCTATCTGACTTTTCCTCTATACTACTTTCCATTTCTTCAGTCCATAGTGATTTCTCAATTAGGGTTATGTGGTCCTTTTATAGTCACTAAACTGCTGGCACTGTTAGGAGCCACATGAAATAAGTCACACTGGACTGTTGTGCCAAAATGAGCCAGACAAGGTCACACAGAAGACATGGCAAATCACATTACCAAAAACAACGTTGTAAGAGAAAGCTATCTTAATGAAATATTTCCAAATCTATCAGAGGCCTCTAAGTCAATTCTAACCACATTTATTTCAATACAATCAGAGAAGGTAGGAGGAAATCTCCTTAACATTTTATAATGAGATTTAGCCAGTAAATAAATCATTGTCCACCTAAACGTCAAAGGTGACAGTAAATACATTTTAAAAGATAATATCTTAAGCACAGCATATAAAACAAAATTAGGATATGGCTTTAATTAGTCATGCATTCCTAAGAGTCACAATCAAATCAAATAAATCAAGCAAAGTTGTGGGTTTTAATTATTCTACCATAATAAAGATTTTATTTCCCTTCTCCTTTTTACTAAAATGTCTTCTTTGCTTATCTGCTCTTTGGCCTAATTTCTACCTGTCTTTATTCTCCCAGTCATGGGCACTTGTTCTTTTGTGACCTTCTTTTCTCTGCCTGCTATGTCCTTTCTTTCTAAAGAGATTAATGCCAGTCCCAAGTTACTTGGCTCCACAAACTCTTCCAGATGGGGGCCATTTAGACAAACGCAACTCTCCTGGGAAACAAACCACAAGACCTTGCTCTTCTTTGCTCCTGGTTTATATGAGCTGATCCCAAGAATCCCTTTGTGTGAACATGTTCATTGAGGAAGAATGGGTGACCTGTTTGCCTTAGATGGCACTCCCTCTGCACGGCCTCTATTTCATTACCAGAAGAGGGAGGGCCAGGGATGCCCGATTATATGTGTCCCTGTGAGGAAGCCAATAGCCACCAGATTCTGTGTTTGTCTTTCACGCATACTAGGCATTGCTGTGATGGAAGAATATTTATGAAGATAAGAGTAAGATATGCTGCCACAAAATAGTGGCTCATATTTATTAAACACACACACACACACACACACACACACACTCCACATATCACAATGCCTAACTGAGGCTTAAAAGGAACTTGCAGAAAAATTACTCCACTAACAGTGTCAGAGCTGGGATTTGAGCAGTGGTGTGTCTGAAGCCAGAGCTCCCACTGTTACCCACTGCCCTTTGTAGCCTCAATACACTATTTTCTTTAAGATAAAACAGTTGGCATCGCTATTACAACTTCACATCAACACCAGTAACTGCACAACAGAATGTTTACAAATGCACTTGAAGAGTGTTTTGAATGAAGAGTGATTAACTGTGTCACTTTCTCAAAATTGCAGTTTCATCAGGGGAGAAATTCCAGCTTCATCCAGAAATGAGTTTGCTCCTCAATTCAGTGTATTCCATTAATAATATTTCACAATATTACATGAGCCAAGCAAAATAATTACAATAGTCTTCTAGCTACCAACCCAGTTAACCACTAGTCAGAACAACAATTCTGGCTATTTCTGTAAAGAATTTTTCAGGAGATCTTGTGCTTTCAGACCAATCCTGAATGTTCTGTATTATGAAGAAGAGGCTTACCCTGGAGCACAAACACAGCCACTTATACAAGGTGAGGACGGGGCGCAGGTGAAGTTCATGGCTAGGTTTGCACATGTAGTCTCACAATTAACACCACCAGCTGGTAATTCAGGGTCAGGAAATCTGCAGTCGAAATACTCTTTTCCCTCTGGGCAGATGTGAACTTCAGATGTAAGCACAGACAAAATGTCCTTAACTTGTATCTGCTCCATAGACAAATAATCATATTGGCATGCACTCATCATCAAAACAAAATTCACCATACAATATTTTACCAATTATTAATAGATGATGCTCTTACTCCATGATTTTCAAGGAGCTTGAAAATATCCCCTAGCCAGACTCCCTTTAGTCACAAAATAGGTTTATTCTAAGCCTATTTTGAGTTTGAGAATGTTAGCTGCCTTCCATAAGACAGTAACTAACTAGAATACAATTTTTGAAGTCAAAAAAAGGATATTTTTATTACTTCATACACATATTATCAATTTTTCAGCATATGTTATCAATTTTTAAGCATAACGTAAAAGCATTGTGGCTTTTACAAAGCTACAACGAACACATGATTATTCTAAATCTCGCTTCACCTCGAGTCATTGTTTGTATCAGTTTGTATCACTCTACCACAGAAGTGCAGAAGTAGACATAATTACAGTCAGGACAGGGGCTCCATATTCTTCCAGAAAGCTTTTGGGCTCTTAGAGATCAAATAAACTTCCTCAAGTGGGGCCAGAGGGATCAAATCCTGTGGGTTCCTCTGTGAGAAGGCTAGCCACCTGGGCTTCCCTTCATTGACCCGGAGTCACTCTGAATCAAATGGGGCAGAGTCAGGATGGCCCTGTAGCTACTGAATGTGTGTGGTCCATAAACATATCTTGTAAAGAAGCCCTAGGCTTGTCTGAATCCCTTGTAAAGTAAATTCAGGGCATGTAATTCAAAGCTCTCTAATAATAATATATACCAGGCCATTCAAGTACATAACAAAGCAATAATAGCTCACAATTACTTTTATCAGCCTACACTCTTCCTGCCCATTAAAATCTATGAAAGCAAGTGTTGTTTTATTATGTGCCTAGAATTTGCCCACAGTAACTGAGAATTTGAGGCTCTTTACACGATGAAAATAAATAATACATACGGTCCTAATATATAAGATCTTAGGAAAGATATTTAAAATGACATTCTGAAGGGGTAACAGGGAATGTCATTTTACATGCCATGTTAAATTTATTGCTACTAGTCCCAGAGCCTTGCTACTCATAATGCAGTCCAGGAACCAGAAGTATTAATGTTATCTTGGCCACTGATAGAAATGTAGAATCTCAGGTATCACCCCTGATCTAATGAATCAGAATCTACATTTTAACAAGATCCCCACATGTGCACACTAAAATCTGAGAAGTGATGGTCTAGAATAGAGTTTCCCAATTTCTGTCCCACAAATCAGTAACAATAGTTGCCTAGATACATATCCCTAAAGTCCTTGGGATGCCTGAGGTGGTCCTGCGGCAGGCAGCATCTAGGCAGCATCCCTGGGTTGATCTGCTCTGCCCCTGAGCTGACTTATATGTTCAACCCAGACTGCCCTAAAATTATAATTTTCAATGTGGAAAAAGTTGGGAAGCACTGGAACACCATGTTGAAGAACATTCCCAAGGCTATAGCCATGCACATTGGGAAGGAGAGGTGACTGATAACTTCTGCCAGGAGTGGAGGCGGTATCAGAGCTGCATCCTCCTTCAAGAAAACGTCTTTTAACATCTTACCAGCAGAGGGCGTTGCTAATTCATCACATTTCACGGTCCCATTTGAACACTGGCTAGAAATAAATAAATAGTTAATTTATGGAACCAAATCTGTTTTGTTTTGTTTTTTTCCTGAATTTCAACAACAATCTAATGTACAAGAATTGATTGAGTACATTATACAAATGCAATCTTTCCCACAGAATTTTTTTACAAGCTATTGGGTTAGGTCCGATTTCAGGAGCACGCTATTTCAACACAACACTTTTTATCAAACACCTGTAAGTGTGGAGCACTGGGATAGGCATGGGAGATACGAACACCAAAATTCATAGTCTTTAACATAATTTGTCTTGTAGGAGGGGAAGATACACAAATAAGTAATGTATGCAGTGTGACACACGCAATATAGAAATATGTTAAGAGATAGAAGTAAAACAAAGAAAAAATGTTTTTAAAGTTTGTTGTCAACCAACAACAGGGAATCAAAGGAAGTAAAGTCTGAACAGTTTTGAAGAGTGGATGGATGTTATGGCACACCTAAGGTAGAAGGCTATAACGCTCAGTGGAAACACATAAACCATGAAGAAGTAAAGCCACATTCTACATAGCAAAGTGCAATGCAGGAAGGGACAGGCTGTGAGAATGTCAAAAGAGGCAGAGGTTAACTCCTAGAAGATGCTAAGATTTTACCACGAGGTGAGCCATTGAAGACCTTAAGCAGAAAAGTGATATGGTTGCTTTGAATCATTTTAGCAGCAGCATTGAAGATAGGGTGGAGTCATAGCTTCCTTGCAATTTACATTCTAAAGTCAGGGTAGAAGCCAAGAGCCGCATATAGGAAAAATTAACCTTGAAAATCCCTGAAGAAGATAACATGATAGGAAATAACACATCAGTTCTCAATAACTCCAATACAGTTTTTCTTTCAGCTTTGGACCAGATCATATGTTCTCTATTTAAGCCCAGATGAAGCAGCTGACGCACATATACAGTCCACATCACATGAAAAATATGCTATGCATAGTTGAACACTAGAATGACATTCAGAGGTGTGATTCACCACTGAGTGAGTCACCTCTGATTGAATTTGCTCACACTTTGGCACAGAGGAACTGAGACAGACAGGTCTCAGATCACACATCCAGGTCTTCCATATCATACTTATTCTGGGACAAAGGCTTTTAAAAAGGAATGGCTAACAAAGTCACTATATTAAGTGAATTTTGATTTTTTTTTCATTGAGGAGAGATGGTTACTTTGTTTTTGCTAAGTTTACATACATTAATTGTGTTAAATCCAAAAAGACATGACACCTCGGCAGAATGAAAGAGGGGAAAAACTAGAGGCAAGAACACCAGAGAGGAAGGTCCAGGGAAGAGAGAGTGAGACACACTGATTGCTAAAGCAGTGACGATGGAAAGGAAGAAATGGCTTTTGACTATGCGTAGAAAGTAAAATCAAGTAAAATCTAAAGTTGCTGAGTATTTACTGATTAGCTGTTTTGAGCAGGAGGAAAGAGTCGAAAATGATTCCCGGAGCTCTGCCTTGGAAAACTGTGACTAGCAGTACTGCCTACCACAGAAAGATCCAAAAGCTAGTTGCCATTGTGTCTTGATGTGGAGAGGAAAAGAGGTGGAGATAAAGATAAAGGTAAACTGAACATAATCAATATTCTGTTGTGAATACAAAAATCAGCTGCAGAGCAATCAGGCAGGAGACAAGCACTGCAGAGCCAGGTTGCCTGGGACTAACTCCCAGCTTTAGTGTCAGGGTCCTTAGCCACCTGTATCCCATTCTCCTCACCTGTAAATCAGGATAAAGCAACATTGCCTATCTCTTAGGGTTATGGTGATGAGTAAGTATTTTAATAATAAATATTAAACATTTAGAATGGTGCCAGCACAAAAGAAGGTACACAGTAATTGTTAGGTATTATTATTATTGTTATTATCTACTGTCTATTATTATCTGTAGGCACCAATGGGGCAACTAAAAAGGGGAGGTTAGGAATTATATGTAAGTATGGACTGCTGCATGGACACGCCTAGATTTTCAACAGAAAAGTTATAACCAGAATGAGTGTTATCCTATGATTAAGTGTTATCTTTCTAGTATTGATGGGCCTGGGGAGGAAGCACACTTACTACTGTGCAGGACATTTTTCAAATCTATTTCAAAATTGCTTTTTTTGAGCCATTTTAGTAATACTGTAGTATTTAAACACGTACTTCACCCCTAACTTCTATCTAATAACCAAAAATGATCAAAGGACTTTCATTTCACTCTGAAATACTTAAATTCATAACTCCTTTCTGCAGTTATGAGTACAAAACTTGGTTATTTCACTTTGAAATGTCCGATATGCATGTATTATGTATATCTGTGTTTGTACATATATATACAATCATATGATCATAACATAGTTAAAGATTACATTGTTACCTTTATTTTTTAATTATAGAACTCTTATTTCAACTTACAGTTTGGGTTAAGGAATTGTGTTTTAGCACATACATCATTTGTCAAACACAATCCCCATCATCGAAACCTACCATAAGCCCGAGGGTGTGGGGATGAGCTCTCCAGGTTGATAAACACTGCCTCTATAATGACACCGGCAGTGAAATCTATAAGGAAAAAAAAGTAAATTAAATAGGATATAATTTTTTTTGAAAACCACTAAAATTCAAGCCGACCCTGTGCTCTCCATTGGTCACTGTAAGGTACACTCTAAGGTCTGCGTTATTCTACAAGACTGCATGCAATCCTATCACACAAATGGCGGAAGACGCTTACACATGAAGTTTGTGTGGCTCCAGATTTTGTTTTCTAAAATACAACTCACAAACTGTGGTGTTTTAGACACAAGAAAAATCACTGAATGCAATTCAGGGAAACACAACTGATATATCATTTAACACTATGTCTAAGACAAAAGGCTTTACTTCATGTGTAAATTGAGAAATCTGTGAGTGCTGAGATATTAAAGTCCTGCTACTAAAGTTTGCCATGTGACAGTGAAACACAAACCTTGTTATTGATTTGACTATGGTAAAAACAAGCAGGAGTACACTTCAAGATCAACCATCAGAGATTCCTTAGCTCTTTTTGTAGCTATTGATGAACATGTGCAGGGTTTTTTTGTTTGTTTTGTTTTGTTTTAAGTAAAGATGATAAGAAATATTTTTTCAAAAACTTCCATGAAAGCTCATTTAGCCCATAAGAAGAAAAAGGGATTAAAACAGGATGCTGCCAACCTGTTTCTGTGACTTACATGGGTACACAAAAGTTAAGAGTGTCTTCATAGAATTTGCCTTCCGGACAATTACAGCCTTCAGCACAGTCATCATTGCACTGCTCCAGGGAAGAGAGAGAAATGCAGGAACGGAGGCAGAACGAGGAGCAGTGATGGTACAGCATGCCCTTCTGGCACACCACAGCTAAGGACAAAGGAGTATCGCTTGAGAAAGATTCCCATGGCACACAGAAACATTCTATGCCTGCTTAGAGGTCTGTGATAGAAAATGAAAGCTGGCCCATTACAAGGCAAGGAATTGGGAGACCCTTAACTTGGACGCTCAAAGAGCATCATCCTCAGCGAAAATGAAGGACTAAAGCAGGGGTTGGAAACCTTTTTCTGCAAAGGGCCAAATGGAAATATTTTCAGCTTTGCAGATCATATAGTCTCTGTCATAGCTACTCACCTCTGCCCTTGTAGTATAGAAGCAGCCACAGACAACACACGAACGAATGGGCATGACTATATTTCAATAACTTTTATTCACAAAAATGCAGGAGACCCAATGGTTGTAATTTGTCAACCCCCAGACTAGAAGAAATTGGCTCATAGTATAGAAAGATGATAGAAAAGCTTCTCTTAACTGCTGGGTCTGCGATTAAAAAGTTATCTCTTAAGAAATCAAAATCCTAGACTGATATCCTAAACAAATTTGGTATATGAATTTACATTACTTTTATATTTACATTATTTTTGTCTTAGAAAGCCAAAATTGAGCAATTAACATCAACACCAGCCAATGATACTCCTGGAATAACTGGAAAAACCCACTGAGGGAATGAGGAGGAGAGAGTGGTACCCCTAAAACCTAAGTCACAAAAGATTCTAATGGGGGTGGAGGGGTGCTGGTAACAATTAGCTGATTAAAAAAATTATAAAACACACAAGGAAACAATCTACCATGAATGAAAATGGCAGACAACATAGTGTGAAAATTAGAGCCCCAACAATTTGATAATAATTGCCTGTTGCATAACATCTATTTAAGTACAAGTCAACTGCGTCACGGTATTACATAATCTTTTCCATACTTTCCAATATTTAGATATGATATTTCCATGATAAGGATTTTTCAAATGTTTTAAATTATTTGTTGCATATTTCAAAGCATAGTTACAATACTTTCGTTTAATACAAAACTAGTCAAAAGTTATTGGTCTTATCCAACATATCTCTGATCTTAAGAAATTAAGTATTTCATTTGCTTTTCATGTTTGTACATTATGAGAATATTTCAAATAACTTACACACAATATCGACCTTTCATTTAAAAAATAAAAGCAGTCATTACAAACATAGAGGTCTCTAAGGTATTATCTGATAGTCTTTATCTGTGCTGTACTCACCACAGAAAGAAATCTGAGCTCTGAAATCAATGGGAATACCATGCTGGCCGCAGAGGTAGGCGTAGTGGGCAAGAGCATTGCACAGGCAGGAGCTTCCACACTTGCATGCATCATGGCGGCAGAGCTGATAGTACAGGCCAGGGCTAATATAGATGTGGCAAGGAGCAAAGAGCTCCTGGTGGATGACATCACAGTGTGCTGCATACCCAACTAACAGACAAAGAGCCCCATTAGCATCTTATTTAACAGTTCAGATCTTACCCCTGAGTATCAAGTTCCAGAATTATCCAAGCATTTCACTTTCTCGGAAATATACTGTAGTGCATATTACTTTTAATACAAGAGTGAACAATTTCAGCTTATACGGTTTTTATTTATTTTTTATAATATTGGTAACAGCACTTAATCCATATTCAACAGTCTTTTAGGAAAAACAATAGTGTATTGTACCTGAATAGCATGAGTAACAGAAGGGTTGAGAGAAGCAGTGGCCTCAACCATCCCATTGCATGAGGATCATCTTAGGAAACCTGCTATAAAGAATTGGGGCGTATTGGGAGGCTTATTTCCAGACATCCACACAAAATAAAGTGGTTCCAGATTGTGGATGTTATGGCAACTCTGTGTAATACACAATAGTCTAGGAAGAATTGGGAATGATCTCATTTCAGTGGAGTCTCTGAAATGGATGGTGATGTGTCAGATGCCACATAGTCATTGAACTCAATGTCTGCACAATGCACAGTGTACAATGCCAGGAAGATATTAGGAGCTCAATAATGTTTGATAAATAAATCTATAAATGCATGAATAAGTGAATAATGAATAGAAATTGGGGATTGGGGTATATGCTAAAGGCCATGAGATATAACTATAAAATCACCTGGGGAGGGGAGGACATCTGTGTAATCATTTCTTGAAATCTGTTGATTTTTCCCTTGAGAATGACTTATCATATATAATCCTTTATAGAAGTAACCAAGTTTGACAAAACAATTCAGATTCCATCTTTCTGAAAGAGGGTAGGTTTGTGGTTCCTTGATATAGTGGACCTAGTTTGCACCGATTTCCTAACAGATAAAATTAATCAATCTTTTCATTGTCATTGTCTTGGACAGACCAGATAAGCTGTTGGAGATCAGTTGTTTCACTACTAAGGAATTATACTGAACTTATTTTGCTGAGTATATTACACATATTTAGTATTGGTAAGAAAACATGGTAATTGCTCAAGTATGATATTTTTGCATTCAGTATGTATATGTATATAAAAACAAATGACTTAAACTATAGGGGTATACTGTTTACATGTATATTCTTAATGTCAAGGATCCTGAAAGAGCAAAGTAATCCACCAAAAAGGCCTAATAATTTATAGATCAAAGTATATTCCACTGACAAGTTAACTAAAGAAGATCCTCACAAAAAAAAAAAAATATATCCTTTAGAATCTAGATCAGAGTTATTGACTTTTGTCTATTTATTTTCCTTTCTTTGGGGATCTTCCTGAATTTACCTATTTGAAATTGTTTTTAAAAAATCACAGTTGATATTAAGCTAAAAAAAATCTAATATCAAATATATATGCATGTATATAGCATGTGTATGGCTTACGGTGCATGCGGGGAAGTTAGTGTGGGTAGTTCACATGATTATTTTCAAAGTAAACATAAATATCTCAAAATATAAATAGTCTATATATCCAGTTCAATATTTCAGTTTCATATATATAAAAAAGACATGGGGTATGGGAAGAAAAGTGGTAGAAAATAGAGAAAAATAGCATATAATAAAGGAGGTAACTAAAAAATGACCACTGGGAAACTGAATTTATCAATTGAACCCTACTTCAACTTTAACATGTTGTTAAAAAATAAAAAATAAAGTTGCTACAATATCCAGGAGGAAACCAAGAAAGAAACAAACCAAACAAGAGTAGCTGAAGGAGGAGGAGTAGATTAGTTGAAAGTTGGGGACAGAATAGAGGAAGGTATTGTTAAATGGGAATGAGATTAAAAGTAGTCATTCATGAAACTAAAAAACTCTAGTCTAGCCCTGTTATAGATAAGAAAAATGATCAAAGAGGTTACCAAACTTCTTCAAGTTTAAAAGCTGGCTGAGATTAAAAAAAAAAAAAATAGAAAGCACAAAGAGCAAAAGTATCTTGTGCTCTTTCCAGCATACCAAAATTCCATGTTAATAATAAAAACAATGTGGCAATCAACAGAATCCTCCCAACAACCACCACACAATCCATAAACTGCTAGCTTCTTATGAATGCTCAACCAATATGAATAATGCATTTTTAAAAACTACATCACAATAGTGAACTACCCAAGATGATTAAAGGAAAAAATAAAATTATAAGAATATTTAAGCATGTACATTAACTTTTTCACAATTATATATTTGTGTGTGCCTTGTGTATATCTTCCATCTGAATATATACATGTATATCTTTTTGATTGCAAAGTGAACTAGACTTTAACATGGTTTGCTGGGGCTTTAGTTTTAAAAAATGCAGTCAAAAATTCTTAGCATGTGGGTTGTCCTGTCATTACAAAGTGGAACTCTGGAGCATGACCATCTCAAATTGTTGCCCACTCGATGGCACAAAGTCTCTTTGGATCACTGGCTTCCTGCTTACGAAGCCATAATATATGCTATGAGTAGGGACTTGTAATGAGATGGTAATAACTGACATCGAACATCCCTGTACTATCACAGCATTCTCAGAGGATTCCCAGAGGCTTTTCTTTAGCATTTAAAGACTCTGAAAACTTCCAAATGCTAGTCCACATCTGCAAACAAGGGATTTTTAAACACCTAAAATAAGAAAATTTATGAATGAAAAATAGGAAATAAAAGTCCTTGTCAGGTTCTTAAAAAACAACCTAGATAACATGAAAAGACATATGTAAAGGCATAATATTAAGCAAAAACAAAACAAAAAAAACAAACCATGAGGAATGGCATTGATTTTACCATAATGAAGAAAATCAGAATTTAAACTCACCATCTAATTTTAAAAAATTATAGTAATACATAGAACTTTTCCCTAAGTTTACAGCAGAAAGGAAGTTTACATGCAAAACTTACTGTTTTGTTGATTGATGTTACAGGGGTCCACCACTGGGACATGAACAGGTGCAAAACAGGTAGAAGAAACTCTCCACGCATTTGCGTGAAGTTGTGGTGTACCTTCTATCATGCCTGATGGAGAACTGGAAAGCAAAGGTAATGCTCACCTTCATGTATGTCTCATTTATTTGTTCATATCCTTCATATATTTAAATAAGAGAATACTATTTTTCATAATGTACAAGGAAATCTTAGAGCGTGAAATTTTCTACCAGTTTAATAAAAGTACAATGGTATTAAGCTCCATATTACTGACATTTTACAATATACCAAATTGTAGACATACATGATTTTATTTAATCTTCATCTCAATCTTACAAGAAAAATATCTTTTCTCCCCATTTTACAGAGAAAGCAAAGCAGAAGCTCAGAGAAATATTAAATTACACTAAGCTGATAAGTATCCAAGCCACGATTCAAACCCAGTTTTCCCTGACTAAACCATACACACTCACACAACCAAAACTTTAGCGTGTGTGTGGTTTAGGGTGCACGTGGGGAAGTTAGTGTGGGTATTTCACCCAATTCTTTTCAAAGTAAAGACAAATATCTCAAAATATAAAGGGTCTATATATCCAGTTCAATATTTCAATTTCCATTATGAGATCTGAAATGTCAAGATTCCATTATGAAGTGGGCAAACCAAATGAAAAACATCTATCTTAAAACTACAACAGTGTTTAGGAGACAAACACTGCAATTCCACCCCCAGCAGCCATTCCGATGTATTAATTCATCAACCAACATTTATTAAGTGACAACCCCTATTGGACAATGTGCCAGACACTGTCAAAACTTCTTAGAGAATCAGGTTAAACTAGATCTCCCGCAGGAAGTTTTTGACCACACCACAACCCTGACTGTGTTAACTCCTCCACTAGGGCTAAGTGGAAGAGTAGGCATTATCTCAGCTTTCTCTAGTGTCCTTATAGATGAACTATTTTCACTGGAGTTGCTCAACAGAGTGACTGAGAGAGGACAAAAAAAAGGGAGCAACACATGCCATTTCCTTGTCGCCACCGTTTCGTCCTTCTTTCCTTTTCCTATTCCTCAAAATCAAACTAGCCCATAACGGTAAAGAACCACAACAAACACCCTAGTACAAAATCTCGTTTTGTTTATTTAAGAATACTAAGACTCAAAGTAATTGCATGGTTTGTGCTAGTTTATTTCTTCTCATTCTTTCCCCTTCCTTCTCTCTCCGCTCCTCTGAAGGACAATAAAATAGGTCAGGATGATACTTGTAGTCAAGGTTTCCAGGTGGAACTTGGAGCTTGGCTCTCTGATTTCATTTAGTTTACCTTAAAACAATAAATTTTAAAAATAGGAGCTAAAATGTGGACCTATTTATTGTCTTTCATTTTATCAAATAACCTTTCAGCTCACCATAGTCGACTTACTATATATAATAAGGCATACAAAATGCGTTTTCAAGTAATTAATATTTTCTATTCTACTGTGCCTGCATATTCACATTAACCTTTGTGAAGAAAGAATTTTAACTACTTAAGTTGGAAAGCTAAACACTGTTCACAAGTTATCTCTGACTCTGAAATATCATCCTGCACTCTTATCACACCTAAATGTTTATACGTGGCAGAGACTGGTGCCTTAGAAAGAGGCAGACAGATCTGCCATCTCTTAAATATTGACTGCTGACCCATTCTGACAAATAAAGAAGAGAAAGCGGGAATAATGTCTTTTCTGAACATAGCCAAGCCACTTAATGTAGTTTCTGTTTCTCAAATGTGGTGAAGATATCAATATTTTGACCTACAAATAAATAAAACAAAAAACTAAATTACCTAAAAAACAAGGTACAGGAAGACAAGGAGACAAGATACAAGAAATTAAAATTTAAAAAAATTTAAATGCCAGTTCCCCTTGCCCATCCAAACTATCTTCCTGATGCCCCACTAAACATTCTACCTCAGTTCAATTAACTGTTCACTATCTGTGAGGTTCTATGCTAGTTCCTAAGAATACAATGACCAAGGACATGACTCTTAGTCTCAAAGCCCTAACAGATAAACAAGACAAGAAACAAGACAGATAAACAATAAAGTTTCATAGATAACACATTGTCAGATTTAACTTTGTATGGTGGGATATGAATCAGCTTTTTGAGGCAAAAAATGTCTGAATTGGGGTGAACAATAAATGGGAGGTCACAAGAAAGATGAGGAGCAGGAGAGAACCCAAGCAGGAAGGAGAGTATGTGCAAGAGTGTTTTTTAAAAAGCACATATATTTATTGCAGCACTATTTACAATAGCAAAGACTTGGAACCAATGCAAATGCCCATCAATGATAGACTGGATTAAAAAAAATGTGGTACTATGCAGCCATAAAAAGGAATGAGTTCTTGTCTTTTGCAGGGACATAGATGAAGCTGGAAACCATCATCCTCAGGAAACTATAACAGGAACGGAAAACCAATCATCACATGTTCTTACTCAGAAGTGGGAGCTGAACAATGAGTACACATGGACACAGGAAGGGGAGTATCACACACCGGGACCTGTCAGTGGGTGGGGACTAGGGAAGGGAGAGCATTAAGACACATACCTAATGCATGCAGGGCTTAAAACCTAGATGACAGGTGATAGGTGCAGCAAACCACCATGGCACATGTGTATCTATGTAACAAACCTGCACGTTCAGCATATGTATCTCAGAACTTAATGTAAAATAAAAAAAAATAAAATAAATAAAATTAAATTTAAGAAAAAGAAACAAAACAATATTTGGAGAGTAGCTTCTCCATGAAATGTCCCCTGGCTGCCCCGCCCAAAATGAACCCTCTATTGTTCTTCTAGTCATAATCACAAACCCCAACACTTAATTTTTAGAATCACCTCAGTATTTATATATATAGCTGATTTTTATATATAATAGTTGAGATATATATATAGTTGATTGATCCTTGCCTAACATTAAATATTCATTTTTTAGCTATTTTTAAAATTAAGGTATAGCTAAAAAAGTTATGTACATTTACAGAGTACAACATGATGTTCCAAGGTATACATTGTGAAATGGTTAAATCAAGCTAATGAACATGTCCATCACCTCACATTCTTATTTTTTGTTATGAGAACTTTTAACACCTACTCTCTTAGCAATTTTCAAGTACGCGTTACATTAATTATAGTCATTATATAATTAATTGATCTCAAAACATCTCCCAAACTTACGCATTCTATCTAGCTGAAACTTTGTACCCTTTGACCAGCATCCTCCCATACTCCCACCCCGACCCTTATCCCCTGGCAAACACCATTCTATAATACTTTGCTTCTGTGATTTCAACTATTTTAGATTCCACATATTTCTTAAAGGTTATTATCCTCTCCTGATCTGCAACACAAAGCTCCGTGAGGATGAGAACCATGGCCTACCGCTTAAATTGCTCCCATTGTGCTTTTAGCATGATAACAAGTGTGCAAAGCATTTACACTAAATTATAAACTGCTTCTTTTCACACATAGGTGAAAAGTACCTGGTTAATACAAGGGGTACAAATATATGTTCTTGCTTCTCTTCCAATGAAACACTAACAATCACAATATCTAGCAAGATAACAAAATGTTGCTTTAGAGGTATTAATATTACCAAATGATTATCAATATTTATAGAGTATCATTCACTACCACTAATGCATAATGATATCGAGCTGTTATTTTTGTTGTTGTTTATTTGTTTGTTTGTTTTTAGGCAGCAATGTCTCAAAAATAAAATATGTTAAGGTTGATGGGGTAGAAAAGAGACTAGCAGGGAGCAGTGAGCATAGCTGAGCCACACTGCCTACATCCAAAGCCCAGCTCCACTTCATGTGAGCTAAGTGATCTTGAATGATTTATTTGCCACTTTGAGGCCTTGGTTAGTTTTCTTATCTATAAAATAAACATATTAATCAGAGATTGCTATACATTTTAAATATGATGATCTATGTAAATCTCTTGGAATAATGACAGCTAAGCTATTATTAGTTAAGTAAACATTTTTAATGAATTTATATCCTTTAAATGACCAGTCATCAAGTTATGTTAACTATGCAGAAATCATACTTACAGAAAATCATCCCTTATGTTCCCATTAAAAGTGCCACACAGACCTAATGTTCTTCTTTTCCATGCACTAGTGAGCTGAATATAAATTCTTTCCCCATCTATAGCAAACAGAATCTTTAAACCAAATGTGGTTCTTAGAAGTATAAATAAGGATGACAGAGTTTGAATTTCAACAATACCTGCAGGAAAAGAACATATGTAAATCAGCTTTGACATTCACAGACGATGTTCTGAAATGCTAGGGTATACCACCAGGAATCTCCTCCCCGGATACAAGGGAAGCAGGGGAGGCAGGCTAGCGGTTCTTGGCTGTGCTTCAGGGCCAATTTTTGCCACCCATGGCTGCCTTTTTTCCCTTCTATTCCTCTCCTTTTCTCCCTCAGCAGTCATTTTTAATAGTTTTTCAGGTCAACACATACTTTCAGTTTGCAAGCATCTCACAAGGAAGGAGGCAGTCCTTAGACATTTGAAATCCAATTCATTACCAAGTTCAGGCTTTTGTCCTAAATGATTTTTCAATCTGTCTTCTTCTCTCCATCTCTACCATTACTGCCTTAGATGACCTTCTCCTCATTCCTTGCATGACTTTTATAAAGTCCTAACTGTTGTCCATGTTTCCTGTCTAGTAACTCTCAAAGTCACTTCTACACTGTTGTCATAGTCATCTACCATTAAAAAAAAAAAAAAAAAAACCTCCTTAAAAACTCACCATTTATTCGGTTGAACCATGAGATTGCCCTCTTTGTAAATAAAAATGGTCAAAAATGACAATTACATATTTGATTCATATCAAGTTCAACTTCCCTAGCCTGACACCTGAGTAGTGTGAGCATGCGATTTGTAAGATAAATCAGGACATTTTTGAGAGTGAGAGTGTTATTAACAGCTATGCTGGAATGCAGGCATGAACAGGACCTGCCCTAGAAATCCACAATGTAAAATGCCTCCTCCATACACCTTTCTCATCCTTACCTACATTCAGACATTCTCCTTTACCCTGTCTCTGCTGTAGCAATACCAATCTAGTTCTGGTTCTCCCTAAATATGCTGCAAAAATTGACACCTCCTTGATTTACACGAAACATTTTCCCCATCCCCTTCAACCCGGCAATTCCTTATCCTTAAATGCTCAATGAGACAATCATTGTACAATAACCTCTTTCAGAAAACACTCCTGACCATTTCAGTACACCCTTCTCCAGGGCTGAGTGAGCTGCACCTCATTTACACTCCCAAAGTCTTTATGTATGTCTTTGAGTTTATCACATTTTATTGTAAGTGGCTGCTTGTTTGTCTCTCTTCCCTTCCAAAGTCTAGGTCACTTGAGGTAAACACTAGGTCCCATAAACATGATTATCATCACTATCTGTACCTGATGGCCTGGTGACGCACAGGAACTCAATAAATATTAGGTAGTCAGCCTAACATTGGGAAAAGATCCCATTTTTTTGGTGTGTGTTGGTTTTTTGTTTGTTTGTTTGTTTTTTAATGTAAAGAAAGTACACCACTAGCATTGCTTCTTACCATTCAGGTTGAAGCCTTGGTTAGGACTAGTGAGAATTTGTCCTCCCCTACCAAGGGTCACTTGTTTGTTAAAATCATCCTCCAGAATCAGAGTTATAGACTGAAGGCAGACCAAGCCAAGATTCTGCATAAAAATCAAATTATCAATGAAAGGAATGGGAGAGAGATAGAGTCATAGAAAGAGATAGGAAGGTAGAGAGTGAGATGGCAGAAGGGGAGAAAGAGAGAGGAGAGAACAAAAAAGAAAGAGAATACATATAAATTAGAATTTCTAATACATAAAAGGCTTGAGTATAAGTAATGTAATAAAGTGGTTGATACATAACCCGTTTTATGTAGCCCCATTCCTAATAAAATATAACTTTATATAGTACATTAAATATATCATGTGTATACATACATTTTACTTAGAACATTAAATTGAAGTCTTTCAGTAAAGTACCAATAGTTATGTTTTCCATGGCATGTAAAGTATCTCTCTAAATTCACTCAACTGGCATATTAGACATAAAAAGTTAGTAAAGCAAAGAACCAAGAGAAGTAGACTTCTACATAGAAAGGTAATTCAGACTCTAATATATTACATAGAAAAAATAAAACTGGAAAAGAAGCAAATAAAGCAGTTCAGAATTTTTGTTGGAAATAATTATTTTCTATTAGAATAAAACTAGAAACTTAAATATTTTGGCAAAATTTTGACTACCTGCTTTAGAGAGATGAATGAAAGACCTGGATTTCTTTATTTAGAAATTATTGATGAGCTTACTATTTCAAGAAAAGATCTAAATAAATAAATATTCCAATATGTTAAGAAATTCATCATATCTGTTTAGAATGCTATGAAACCAGTTCAAAACTGTCAAAAATAATCCCTTTAAAATAGCTAGATTGAAGTCAATAAAAAACTTAGATTCACTGTAAAATTATGCATAAAATGTTCAAAAAACTGTACGTACAAACACTACTTTTTTAAAAAGAAAATGCAATTAAATATATAGTATTTAGTCTAAGATGTACTTGTTTTCACAGCTTAATATCTTTGAGATCAAGATGCGTCATATAACCAATGGTATGTCATAGAATAATCATCAATGCTTCTTTCCAATATGTAGAATAATGATGTATCTTAATAATCAACGTCATCTCAGTTTTAAAGAAAATAGCTATATCCCTTCATGTTACAATTCTTAGTCTGAAATGAAGTTTAAGTAAAACTCAATGAATCCATATTCCTCTGGTCATTTTGAAATGTTCTTACCTGCTCACAGGGAGCTTTCTGTAAAGTAATAGTGAATTTATCTTTTCCAGTTCCTTTCACGAGGATGTATTGGCACATGCCAATAAAAGAATAATGTCGACCATCAAAAGTTGTAAAGTGAGAATCACCTACAACTGAGCATTGAACTACCAAAAAAACAAAGATAAAGAAAAGGAGGTGGAGATAGAGGAGGAGAAGGAGGAGGATGATATGATTAGGTTAATCCTTTAAAAGCAGATCAACTTAGGGTAAATAATCATGCATCAAAACTTTGAACACCTACTGTGTTTGTTTAAAATTTACTGGTTTGACAAACTTACTAGACTAAATTATATTAACCCATTTAATTTAATGTTTATAAAATGATATTTATTCTACATACTTTTTTAGATTTTATAATATTTACACTATTTTAATAAAGTTTTACCAAAGTTGCCCACTCAACGCTATCATTTGCTCAATTTTCCATGTATCCTCTGAGTAACTGCATTTACAGATTATTATAGCCCCTGGTATATATGAGATGTCTTCATAAAGATCAGTGCTATCTTTCTCCCCAATTTAAAGAAATTTGAAACATTCTCTATAAAAACATTTTAAAAGATTACCTGGACAGTCATGCTCAGTGCAATTCCAAACTCCACCAACACACACACTAAAAGAAATTATAAAAATGTTAATTTATTGGCATAGAGAAACTGTATTAATGTTTGCATCAGTGTATTGATTAATGTACCAAAGTATATCATGTCTATAGGTTCAGAATAATCTGACTTAAAAAACATATCTGCAAAAGTTCAATTGACTGGTAATTTTGAGCTGGCTGGCACCTAAATTATTATCTCTTGTGTGTCATATTTAAAAATCACTGACTATGATGAAGATCAACAGATATTAAAAAGAGAGAAGAGATCTCCTCTTATGTCAGACAAGTTCTACCTTCCACCCTGAGAAAGGTATGAGTTTTAGAGGACAAAAGCAGAGTACCTGTAAAATGGAAACAGAATCAGCACCTGAGAACATGGTTAGTTATCCTATTACATTTCAGCTATATACACTGACACTCAAGGGAAAAGCATCTGACAACATTTAGACCTCTGTTTCCTTTTAGGACTGTCCTGCAGGGATTTCATGTCTGCTAACAGTGTTAGTTAGCAAATTTAATATGGAATTCTAAATGTTTCTAATCACAGACCAAAAATTGGTGACCTGGAGAGTCATGTTTTACAGTATGAAACAGAGAAGCCCAGAAGCACCATCAAGTTCTAAAAGTATGTGCAAATTAGTGATTACAAATAAGAAAATGCAACAGACTCATCATGTGGATATAAGATGTTAATAGAATTACCAAGGTAAGTGATGAGAATTACATCATAAAAAGAAATACAGATTTCCCTTCCCCCAAGGAGTTTAAATAAAATGCAAGTTTTGTGTTGGAATTTGGGGAAGCTAATTAGTAATGAGTATATTCCTTTAAACATCTCTCATGGTAAAGTTGTCAACTAGCCAAGTACCCAGAAATAATTGGCTGATCACATACCATTCAGTACATTCTTGTTCAATTTTTGAACCAACTGAATAAGCTAATCCATGAAAACTGCACGGGCAATTTTCCAAGGAGATGCAAGTCCCATTGTCCATTATGAGGCCTATTTGAGAAGAAATACACACCAAAAGTTCAAAAGAAATAATAAAAATTGTATTTCTTGAATATAAAAATTCAACTAACTTCTGTTGAACACCTACTCGTGGTGCTGGAAATACGAATTTCTTTACTTTCAGTGGGATTACTGACAACCTGACTCTCAGGCAGTAGCTACCTTAAAGGATCTATTTCAGTAGTTTTCAATTTTCTTCTCCCATGACTTGCCATCAAAAACTCAAGGTTCACCATACAGAATAAAGGAAACGAAAGAGTGTTTCCTTGCATTTGAGGGAGGAAGGGAGAGAAGGTGGGAGAAAGTACATTTTTAGTTTAGTTTCTGTTCATTCCATGATGAGAAAGATTTACACTGTCATACAGAATCATAAAGAGCTAGGTACGGCTCCTCAAATGTCCAAGACCATGGGAATGCGTTTGTTACTTCTCTCCAACAAGTAAAGGAGGTTGAACCAGAACTTAAATCAGCCATGTTACTAAGCATACTGTTTCATTCAGCTGACCTTTTTCATGGTAAGACTGTAGGAGAAAGCACTGACTTTATTTTGGTGCTTGAGTTTACATTCTGGGACAAATGCCTTATCCTGTTATTGACAGGTCACAAACAGCTCGAACTAGGACTTGTCTGCCATACTTTGAGTAGCACTAACCGAACAATGAACAGAGGCCAAACAGATCTGGTTCCAAGTAATCCTCACTCAGTTAATGAGAATAATGGGAAAATCACTTATCTCTGTGATTCTATTTTTTTAATCTGTAAAAATAAAAGGGTTTGAGTAAATCCTCAGCATTGTTTAGAAACAGTTATCAGTATAGCAGATTCATTCCTAATTTTAAATCCTACCTCCCTCACTTGCTAAGTTATTTTCATTTCAAATATTAAAACTATATCAATACTAAATCTTGTGCTAGAAAAATGTGAAGGCTTTCTCTCAAACTTCCTTTCCTTTTTCAAAAAGTGAAGTCATATAAATTGTTAAATACCATTAACTATTGATAGAACAAAAGATTTCTCATGGGTAACTTCAGGACTATAGATTCCAAATTTCCTGGGAACTTTAAAAAGTAATGAGCATTTTATCAGTGAAAAGTAGCCATTCCTCCTCGTCACTTCAACGACCAAATTCCACAAGAACAGAAAATTGCAATAGGTCTAATGTCCTGCGAGAGGACAGAAAAACGAAGATGTGATCCTTAGATCACTGGGTACTAGTTTCCATGAGTGCACACATAGTTTCTTCATGAAGCACTTACCATCTGGGCAGTAACATCCATCAAGACAATGGAGATTGCTCCCAAGACATTGCTTCTCAAATGTGCAGGTTGGTGGACAACAACTGATACAGTCCCGATGGACAAAGCTATCATCACATTTATCAACTAAAAGTGGCAAACAGGGGAACTTAAGTCAATTTTATTAGCCTCTATTTATTTTTAAAAATTATAATTTTATTTTTTACAAAAAAACTATTTGCAAAAAATAACTTTTAATTGCAAAAAAATGCATACTTGTTTCAAAAAGTATGCAAGTTCATAGATATAATTATATCAATAACAAATCTTTGCAATTCATTAGTATTTAGTAGTACAGTGAGTTTTGAGTTCTAGGGTTAACCCAAAATTGGCGAAAGTACACAACACGTGGGAAATAAAAAAACATACTGCATGCTGGAAAGTCATCTCTCCAGTCTTGAATAGGGTAGCCAGCATGAGAACAGGCTCTAGCATACTCAGTGGCTGCTCGACAATAGGTTTCATCATCATCAGTTCTAGAAAGTGAAAAGACAGAGCCAGAATCACATAGGAAATATTGACAGAAACCATATTTGAGGTCCTGATCCCTAGAAATGCTGAGTGCATGATAATCATAAATAACAATAAAAATAATAATAAAGATTAAAAATAATAATAATAAAGATGAATAATCTTTATCAAAGCATTTTAATACTTTTGTCACTTTTCTTTTGAGTCAAAGGAATACTATAATGAAAAAGATTTATATTTTAATTATACCATTTTCCCCATAATCCGTGTATGTATTTTTTCACTCACACACACAACATTCCAGGCCTTTTAGCGTAAGTCCCATTAAAACAGATAAAATTCTATTACAACAAAAACAATAAATATGAAAGCCGTTTCCAAAAGATCATGCTCTTGATTGTCCACATACTGGAATAAAACCTATGCCAATAAGCTATAGTACTCAAAAGTATTTTAATGGTTCCTCAGCAGTCCTTGCAATAAGAATCTAAAGCATAGTATTCCATGGTGTATATGTGCCACATTGTCTTTATCCAGTCTATCATAGATGGGCATTTGGGTTGTTTGAAAGATTGAATAAATGGCATTTAACTTAAGAATTAAAAGAGGATTTTGAATTCTTTCAAGTTTAAATTACTAAAGCTAATTATTTTTATAACACTGCCAAGACTAAATAATACTTAATTATTTTCTTATAATCACTTCAGCAGCTTCCCCCCAAAATAATTTCTTATTAGAGCTCTGAAAATTCCCAAAGCAGATTAACAAGGCACTTATCAAGTAAGCAGATTTACACCAAGGTAGAGGGCTTGTTTTCAAGACAATCCAAACTCAAAATTGAATAGTTAAATATCTTAGAAGATAATGACCTTAAGAATGTTGCATTTTATGAGGCTTGACATTTCCAGTGTCACTATTGTAAAAGCCACCATCTCGAATTGCCTTTATCCTGTGCTACTGTAATGGGAGTCCTGCAGCTTATCTAGTCCAATTAACTGAGCTTTAGAAGGAAAAAAGGACTGAGCATATAAACTCCAGAGGCTCAGAAAATATTCTAAACCTACAAAAAAGAAAAGTCTTTTCAAAACAGTAAAGGCTAAAATTGCTAAATTCCTGGAAAGATGTTACATTTATGATTTACCTTCTAATATGTGCATTCTTTCCTACATTAATGGTGGTTTTAAAAGCTAGCAAAGGAACTGAATATTGGTTTTCCAACCCAATGCAACTATTGCTATAATACTCACTATTTGTTGTCTACGTTATTCTAGGAATCATGACAGGCACATTAATGTGTGACACCTCATGAAAACACACAATAATTGGGCAAGAAAGAAATTATTATCAAGAAAGAAATTATAATTTACTAAGGGGAAAATAAAGGTTTTTTTTCCATTTTAAGAAAAATGGGCATTAAAGAATCTTGGTTTTCACATCAATTGGCTTTGGCATGGCAAAATTAAAATCATTTCCTTGCTGCTGGGTTTGGCATTCTTAGAAGCAGAAACAGGAGGGCATAATTCAAGGATTGGTAGAGTATCGTGCAAGTTTCCAACTCAAACGTTATCTCTTCCATGGAGCCTGTGTAGGCACTTTCTGATAAAGTTAATAGTTCTGTCCTCTGCATCCAAAGCACCTTGCATTTAGGGCACTGTGTCATTTTTAGAGACCTGTTTATCTGTCCTATTAGAATATGAGTTTTAAGACACAGATCATTTCTAAATTTTTCCTGTTTCTCCAAGGGGTGGAAAAATACTCAGCTCAGAATAGATGCTCAAAAGATGTGTGTTGAATTGAATTCAATACACTATCATAACCGAAGCAGGAAATTAATCTGTGTTCAACCAATTCACGTTTTCATTCTCATGGTATGGGACCCTCAGGATGCAGTCCCCTAATACAGGAAATGAAGAGAATCATTCATTTCCTACAGAATGGAAGAAAGAATGTAAATAGGTCTGGCCCTGAATGAAATATTGAGGGGAGTGAAATGCTGGCTCTAGCAGCTTCCCACTTCCACTTTATCAGTGTCCACTTAATTATAATATCCTTCCTTTGGTATTACATGCCTGCTTTGCCCCTAAACCCAGTCTCTCTACCACAAAGGTATCTCTTAAGGTATCAGCTGATTTCAGCCAGTACAAGTTGTTTATCTATCCTAGTATTTTTATTTTCCCTGGAGAAAGCATCAAAGTTTCAAAAGTCAAAGTCTAAAAACTATCAAAATTTCAAAAGACAAAAATGCAAATTTCTCAATGATGAAATTTCAGATGAAGTGGGTGTGGCAGAGACCGATCTTTGTCTCCAGTTTCCCCTTCTTTTTAGTATCAGAACATCCAAGTTTTTGCCAGGTAGATGGCTGCCAGCCAAAGACAACATTTTCAGCTTCTCTTGCACCTAGGTGTGGCCATGTATCCAAGTTCTGGCCACAAGGTTAAAAGTGGAAGCATGCATGAAACTTCCAGATCAAAAGATGCCAGTCCTTTTAGGTTTTTTCCTCCCTTTTTAAGAGCTAAAATGTGGACATGATAGTGGTGATGCAGTTTGGGCCATGAAACTGAAAATAATACCCTCGACAAAAGGAAAAATGTAGCAACAAGATCACTCAGTCACTGGAAAACTCATGGAGCAGAGCCACAATGCCAATCCAAGACCACTAACCAGCATGGATTTGTATATAAGAGAAATATAAACATTCTATTTAATTTAAGTCACAGTCATTTTAGCTGTTGAAGCAGCTAAACAATATCCCGAACTAAAAAATGAAGAATGACTTTCCTGGACCTACAAAACAATATTTTATCTCAGACTACTTGACAAATGGGTGCTAAAGATATTAAAGATAAGGCAATTGAAAAGATGATTGGAGAATAGTCCGAGACTGAGACACTGTGGAATAAGAACAATTTTTAATTCCATATATATGGCTAAATAAGGACTATGGCCTACCTACAGGCATCCTTAAAAAAGAGAGAGAAAAAAAGAGCTATAGCACGTAGCTCTTAAATTAAAAATGAAACCAAATAGGGAACAGAGTTTTTAAAAATATATACTAAGGTCATTAGCCAATATTTTAGGCAGAGTGGGGGCTCTATCAAGGCTCCTGCATTAGTTCAGGAATCCTTGAAATTGAGAGACTATACATATAAGTCTAGGTATAACTGCACTCTATTCAAAAGTAAGAGATGTCACAAATAAGCTTAGTTTAGTATCTGGGAAATATTATATTTATTATTTTTGTAATAATTTCAATTTAATTAAAGAGTAGTAGTTATAAATAACACAATTTCATACTACCTCAACATTTCCTCTTTGTTCTCACCTTTTATAAACCTCTTAAAGAGCTACTCAAGATGTCATTTAAATGGTTTTACTAAACTAAAAACTAGTCTGGTTCTTTATTTTAAAAGTTTCTATCTATCACTTATACTTCTTGGGGTTCATAAAATATACAGACATATTAAAAAATGTCTTTTTTTTTTTCTTTTTCTTTTTTCTTTTTTTTTTTGTTTTTGTTGAGACGGAGTCTGCTCTGTTGCCCAGGCTGGAGAGCAGTGGCATGATCTCAGCTCACTGCAAGCTCCACCTCCCGGGTTCACGCCATTCTCCTGCCTCAGCTTCCCCAGTAGCTGGGACTACAGGTGCCCGCCACCATGCCCGGCTAATTTTCTCTATTTTTAGTAGAGACGGGCTTTCACCGTGTTAGCCAGGATGGTCTCGATCTCCTGATCTCGTGATCCACCCGCCTCGGCCTCCCAAAGTGCTGGGATTACAGGCGTGGGCCACTGCGCCCGGTCGACATATTAAAATTTCTTAAGATACTCTTGAATGTTCAAGATGAGTAATCACATATACTTGTAATGTTTTGAAAGAAAAATAATTTTTAAAAACTTTAATTGTGGATAATTTATGGTAGGTTCTACATTGAACTATCATCCATGAACACAGTATGATGAGTCTCATTAAATCTGTTGCTTGTGTGACCACCTATCCTAGATGTTCGTAACCTGAGACAGAATGCAGGAATCTGTGACCTTAGGTAGAAAAAATATTACATGCTTATTTTCACTAATCTCCAATGGAAACTTAGTGTTTCCTTCTATTATGCCTATAGGTAACACATCACAATGTTCTTAGCAATATCTGTGACTTTGTCACCATGTGTCTCATATGTCCTTTTTTCATATTTTTTTATTTTCATTTTCCATTGTTGCAGACTCACAAAGCACTGTTTACGCTAATCACTATGTCAAACTGCAGTCGTTAAATCTGTGTTAAAAGCATATATATCAGAAACTCATTTTTTTATTATTTTGATAACTACTTTATTAGAATTAGTTTTCTTTGGTATCTTACGTGTTTTATTTTGTGCATTTCAAACACCGTTTTTAAAAAGGATCTATAAATTTCTCTAGACTCCCAAAAGGGATTCATGGCATAAAAATTCTTAAGAGCCACTGTACTTTGTTCATGCTGGTTATGTAAAACATTTAGAACTACCATCCATATATAATCTAGCAATCCACTAAGGAGCATATATCCCCCAAAAAACGAAATCAACATATGGAAGAGATATTTGCACTCCTGTGTTCATTGTAGAAGTATTCACAATAGACAAAATATGGAATCAACCTGTGTCCATCAGAGGATGAATGGATAAAGACATTGTGGTATATATATACACAATGGAATATTATTCAGCCATAAAAAAGAAGGAAATTCTGTAATTTGCAATAACATGGATGAAACTGGGGGTCATTATGTTAAGTGAAATAAGCCAAACAGAAAGACAAATATCACTCATATGTGGGAACTAAAACAGTGAATCTCATGAAGATAGAGTGTAGATTGGTGGTTACCAGAGTCCAGGAAGGGTAGGAGAGAGGTGGGGGATGAAAAGAGATTAGTTATGGGTACGATGTACATGAGGAAGAAATAAGACCTGGTGTTGGATAGATAAGTGGGGGGGGGGGGCTATAGTTAACATAAATCAATTGTATATTTCAAAATAGCAAGAAGATAATAATTTGAATGTTCCTAGCATAAAGAAAACTATTTAAGGTGACAGATACTCAATTCCCTTTATTTGATTACATGAATGTATTAAATTATCACATGTACCCTGAAAGTATATACATCTACTACGTACCAATAAAAAAAAATTAGACTGTGACTGTTATATAGCAAACTTTTAATAGCTGTTTGTAGTTTATGTTTTACATTTCCCATAATATTTTGTGATCAGTTGAAATGGTTAAGTAACAGAAGTGGCTGTGGGTCGTCTTTTTGCATAAAGAAAATTTTATTACAACTACAAATCATTTTGCTTACTTGCAAAGATCATTAACACAGCTGGCAATATATAAATATGGATCAATATACTCATGGCAGCTCAGAAAAGGAAACTGCAACAGTATCTGACACTTGAAGAAGATTGCCTGTGCAAAAAAAGATGCCAGTCACTAGAATATATTTCATGGTATGTGTATAGTCTTCTACTATTTTTACACATCTATTTGCAAAATTTTCAGTTCTCACAAGGAAAAAGATGGTAACGTATACATTTTAACCAACATTTTTCTAACTACATTATTTTCATGAGTACTGCATTTATGAAATTCACTACATTCACTATTTCTAAAATTGAAGTGATTTCCTATTACATTTCCTTGATATAATATTTTCAAATTACATTGTGTTTACACTAAAATGCCTAGCTAATTATACAAATAAGATATACATGTATTCTGTCTGACATGCCCACATTTCTCACATCAAATTTACCTCAAATGCTGGCATTCCACTGGAGCACGGATTTGGAAAATCTGAGGGTGTGCGTACACATTTGGTGTCATCTGGAGTTTGCACCGACCAACTATTTGCAAACATAGCGATGTCTTCTGTATAGTCCTCTATTTCACACAAGCACACACACACACACAAACAGGTGTGATCATATCATTTTCCACAAACATAGACATGGTTCTTCAACACAAACTTCCTGGTCAAAACATTAAACTCAGTAACCTTATAATTACCAATGTGATATTAGATATTAATATCTAAACCTTTATTACTTTAACATAATAAAAACAAATTGAACAAAATGTGGGTACCAAATAAAAGTTGGTTCCATTGGAAAGAAAAAGGAAACTGCATTCAAACAACATAGGGAAGGACTGAAGGTGAGTGAGTACAGCGTACACACTGGTGAAGCGTTAATCGCCAGTGTTCAATCCGTACTGTTGAAAGCAGAAAAAATATGTGTAAAATGAAAAAACATAAATAAAAGTTTAGTGCAAAAATTATCAGACAGCTCTCTCATTATATTTAATATTAGTAAGAACCTTATTAAAATTGCAGTTATATTTGGTGGGGAGGGTCCGCACAAAAAAAGTTGTCAAATTCTTTGGGACATTTCAGAGGACAGTCACATAGACAATGAAAGACTAGAAAACACATCAATAGAAGAGAAGACTACGAAGCGTATCTATGTCATCTAAATATGATGAACAGTGTTTTGAAACATGTTCAGGAAAGACATCCCTATTGAGAATACGGAAGCTAATCCAGCATTCATCTCAGGCAAGATTCAGGAGTTAATGTGTGGGCAACAATGAACAACAAACAGATATTTGGTAGTGAGTGCTCTGACTCCGTAACAGAGTGCTCTCTGTTCTAAATCAAGTTTTTAAGTTGTCTCTCTACCTGAGTAGTTCAGGGAATGATGCAAAAATTAATCCTTCCCCTCCTCCATTCAGACAAAGGCTGAATCTCAAACCTCAAAGACTCGGCAAAACCAAACAAGATGACATCTCAAAGTCCCATGTAAGACAGACTTCAGATTTGAGGTTGGAGTTCTCCACCACCTAGATTGGCATGGTCACAAGTCAACAACTGATGACAATCTATTGCACCACTAGAGTCAGAAATCTCAAGCCAAATGTTTGCCACTCTCTCTGAATAGCTTCAAAGTAGAAAAATAATGTGTTACCAAACACTGGGAAGATGAGGGACTTTAATATATGTAAGAATGCTTTGCTCTCTTGGTGTAAAATCTTAAACTTTACCATAGCCTAGCAGACTTTGCATGAGCTGGACCCTGCTCTCCCCTTACTCCCACCCCACTCTGCTCTTCCTGTATCTTCTGCACCTTTTCTTGCTCAACCTACTCCAGTCATATTGACTTTGTGCTGTTCTTCAAACACTCAAACTCATTCTCACCTCAGAACACTTGCTGTTGTTCTTCCTCCTTCAAAACCACTCTTTCCTAAAATCTTCTCACTGTTGCCTCCCTTACTTGATGTAGGCCTCTGTTTAATGTACTCTTTTCTCTGCCATGTGATCTAGACTAGCACCAATCACACACTTGCTCCATCATTCTTTACCTTCTTTCTCTACTTTTATTCTTTCATGGCTGCTATTGCTCACAAAAATTATATTTAGCTCTGTTTATCTTATTTTCCATTACAATACATACTACATGAAGGCAGAGAGCTTGTCTCAGCTGTTCTATTGTTGTATCCCTAGAGTAGTATCTGGCATATAGTAGGTACTCAAAATATATTTGCTAAATAAGTGAATGAATACATATAGGGGAATTTGTGAAATTTATTAAAGAGATTATTAGAATCCTAGGGCTTTGGGGCTTGGTGCAGTGACTCACGCCTATAATCCCAGCACTCTGGGAGGCTGAGGTGGGTGGATCACAGGAGGCCAGGAGTGTGAGATCGGCCTGGCCAACGTGGCGAAACTCCATCTCTAATAAGAATACAAAAACTAGCCGGACATGGTGGTGCACGCCTGTAATCCCAGCTACTCAGGAGGCTGAGGCACGAGACTTGCTTGAAGCCGGAAGGAGGAAATTACAGTGAGCCAAGATCATGCCACTGCACTCCAGCCTGGGTGACAGAGCGAGACCCTGTCTCAAAAAAAAAAAAAAAAAAAAAAAAAAAAAAAAAAAAAAGAAGAAGAAGAAGAAGAAGAAGAAAAGAAAAAAGAAAAAAAGAAAAACAAACACAAAAAGAATCCGAGGTCTTTCTAATTTGTCTGGCCTGCTGCTTTGTCTCTGATATCACTGAAATGTTGCACACTGAGGAAAGTATGGGCCTGCTATAATATACTTTTTAAAAATGGAAAAACTGATGTCCTTTTTAAGTACACTTATAGTTACATTTCCTTTCAAAACATTTTTTAGAGGTCTGAAGACACAAAAATATTTTCTAAAAACCCACTTATTTCAATGCTTACATACGAATTTTAATGTTTCTAAACAACCTGGACAATCCCTTAGAGTTCACTTTAATTGCAGCTTTTGAACCACGTATTTAGCTATTTTATATTGTATCAAGGGTCCTAAAAGTTGTTTATCAGGAGATTTTTAAATCCATATCTAATGGTGGTGTGGGAGCCTGCTAAACTAAAATTAAAATACTTTGTATAAAATATGCTCTAAGTAGAGTAATTTATTGTCCATATTGGGACATTTCTGAGAGAGAAAGGAAGGCATTATTAATTATTATGCTGGGAAAAAAAAATGAAAGTAGACCAGGACTTCTACGTTGTCGCATAGCTAGATGTAGACATGAATTATGGAAACAGAATTCTCAACTAGACAACAAATTATATTTCTTCCTATGTGTACAGAAATTCTGACAAGTCTAATTTCTTTGTGAAGTCATCCCTGAAGGATGAGTTGGAATGCAGAGAGAAATGCAATTTTAATCACCATTAAGAAACTATGCATTCAGTGGTATTCAATCAAACTCACTTTCTCTAAAGACTTTTCTAATCAGCAAAATACAGGTTGAGTTTCAAGAGAACATCAGGCTTCTTAAAGCTAAAGGTAATACTGCTTATCTGTAGCTATTTTCTTGCATTATTATACTATGGGAGGAAATAGAAAGGCAGTTTCTTGTCAAAGTTTTGTAAGTCAGGTTTTTAAAAAAATTACTCTGCCTTATACTGTGAAGTAAATAACACTGTGAAGTAGCTGAAATATTTCCTTAGGTCTTTCCCATATACTTTCCGGAATCCTTCTTGCCTTCTGCCAGTTTAGCCATAATTCAGTTCAATTGCCTACTGCCAGTCTTCCTCCACTTCTAATCCACTGACACCCTTGGGCATGCTGGCCCAGTTGGCTCACTGTGAACAACTATTTTATGTTCCAGGTTATCTGGAATGTATAAGTCTGTCTGGCCCTTAACTCAAATCTAAGTCTTCCTGCCTCTAACAAGAGCAGATGTTATTTTCTATCCTGACCTCCATACCATGTTCCCTGGGCATCCCAGGAGGAGTTGCCCAAAGCAGCAGTCTTTCCCTTTTTTTTTTTTTTTCGAGACAGAGTCTTGCTCTGTGTCCAGGCTGGAGTACGGTGGCATGATGATCTCTGCTCACTGCAGTCTCTACCTCCCATGTTTAAGCAATTCTCCTGCCTCAGCCTCCCGAGTAGCTGGGATTACAGGTGTCTGCCACCACGCCCCCAGCTAATTTTTGCATTTTTAGTAGAGACAGGGTTTCACCATGTTGGTTGGGCTGATCTTGAACTCCTGACCTCAGGTGATCCACCTGCCTCAGCCTTCCAAAGTGCTGAGATTACAGGTGTGAGCCACCACACCCGGCCTACCCCAAAGCAGTCTTTTCTAACTCTAACACAGAAAACTGGAGTAAGTTTTTTTTTTTTCATGAAGCTTTGATACAGAAGAAAAAGAAATCAGCAATTACCATCTGACTCATTCTGCCTGCATCCAAAACCCTACTTCCTAATACAGTCTCAAGATTCCAAATTTGTGACCCCTCTCATTGCAAATGCCAACTGGGTGCAAAACACCATTTCAAGATGATCCCAGTACTATACATTTGTATTGTGCTCAGAGACTTTTAAACACTTTCATTTACATTTTCTCGTTCAATATTTACTGGCTGGGAAGCTCCCAGAGTCATTATCATTATCTCTATTTTACATATGAGGAAATTGACTTTTTGGAGCCCTGCTCTCCACTCTAGCTACTAGTAAACTAATCCTGATGATGTATTATCTTGAGCAAAACATTTGCATTTTAATAAAGGCTTCTCAAAGCAATGTAGAGACATTTTCAAACGTTTTTATTTCAGCCCCATTATAGGCTTATGAAGAAATACTTGGAGATGACTATAAATTAAATTAAATGTATTGAGTATTATCTATGTGCCAGGTACTGTACTAAGTGTTTTACACGAATTGTCTCATTTAATCCTTGCGACCCTTATGAAGTATATGCTCTTACTATTTCGTTAAACTTATAAAGTTTAATAAGTGATAAAGCTGAATTTGAATCATGCAGTCTGACTCAGAGCCCACACTCTATATAGTCCTTTCACCATCCTTTAAAACACAACATAGGGGCAAATCATCTCTATTAATTTTATAATATAAAACAGAAGTATTATATAGCACTTTACAGCTTCAGTGGCAATTACTCAAGAACTTATCTAAGCATAGGATTGGGAGCCTGTCAGGTCTGTAATCCAACCCTGACAGTATCAGTTACAAGCTATGTTACATTGGACACATCACCTTGTGTTCTCATCGTAAAATTAAGAAAATAATACTGACTGGGTGCAATGGTGCACCTGTGGTCCCAGCTACTTGAAAGGCTGAGACCAGCGGATGACTTGAGCCCAGGAGTTCAAGACCAGCCTGGGCAAAACAGCAAGACCGCATCTTAATGAAAAGAAATAGCAAGACCTCATCTTGAAAAGAAGAAAAGAAAAGAAAGGAGAGGAAATGAGAGGAAAGAAAAGGCTACTCACCTTATAGGATGTTCTGAGTGTTGGGAATAATATAGCTATGTGCTCAAACTAACTATTGTTATAAATATTATCAAGATATATTATTATTATTACTGATGACTCTGTGAGTTCCAAATTATTATAGCCCCATTTTACAGCTGAAGAAACTGAGCATAAAAGTGATTAAATGAGTTTCCTCAAATTACAGAACTTATAAAAGTTGAAATGAGATTCAAAGCCAAGTTCACCAGTACTAAGAACAGTATTCTTTTTTTATTGCACTTCTTTGTTTGGACCTAAGTCATGATTATGGTGTGTGATTCTCTTATTCTATTGCCATTGCACACTAGTGTCTGAATTGATACAGAACCTATTTCTTATTACTTACTTTTAGTTTCATAACTTAGATTTAATAGATGATCTAGTAGGTACATAAAACCTTTCCAAGTTACTATTCAACTTTCCTGTTCACATTTGATTATTTTTGCAAAACTATTATTTGTCAATTATCCAATTTATTCCTATCAAGAAGGGATATAAAAATAATTTTTGTCCTAACATAGACATATTTGACCCAAATGGGTTTGAATCACTAGAATATAAACTTGAAGACATGAAAGGTTTTGTTCAATGATGTATTCCAGGTTCCTAAAGCAGCGGATACAGAGGTATCCCAACCTTCTGACACAAAGCAAATGCTCTATTAAAATGTGTTATGTGAGTAAGTGCTTCATGCTAATTTAGCAAAGGTAAACTAGTTCATGGTTTTCAAGAATTACACCAAAATATCTTCCTATTTAACCTTTGCTTAAAAGCACTAAAGCAGGCAAGTGACAGCCACAAATTTTCCCCAATCTATGACAAGTCTTCTGGGTACAAACAACTTGGTCAGGGGAAGAAGGCTTTAGAAGGCACTCACGCATTTATTCTGCTTCACTTACCTTGCAGAATTATGAAATCATCAGATTGAATGTCATTGTAGTTTCCACATAGGCCACATGATTTCCCTTTATGGTCCTCAGACAGTTTGAGGTAGATCCCAGATATCCCATCCCAAGCCAATGAAAAGCCAAAGGTTGTTTTCACAAGAACGTAGTCAGCTAGTTTCTCGATGAAAACCTGTCCAATTGTCTGAGGCAATGTTAAACTTGAAAAACAGAACAAAAGCTATCTAAGAATGATGATAAAGTCTCAATTACAGATGACATACTTTAAAGCGACTGAGATATAATTAAAATAAAATGATTACTTGAAATTATTGAATAAACTGTGCAGCAAGAGCTCCAAAGCAACCATCCTCTGGAAAATCTCAACATTTTTGAAAACTTCAGTATTGAAAAAAAAAACAACAAAAATGATACTGCTTTCTTATATTGATTTAGATTTTGTACTTACAATTAGATGCTTCTTTGAACCAACCAAAAACACAGCTGCTAAATACTGGCAATTTGTTAAATCTAGAATACTTTTGAAAGAACACAATTATCCTTTCATCCATCAGTACTGCCAAAAAGAGTAAGTACTAATAATTGAAGAAATTGGAAAAAACTCATTTCTATTAAGATAGTCATGTCAGCCGGGCTCGGTGGCTCATGCCTGTAATCCCAGCACTTTGGGAGGCCAAGGTGGGTGGATCACAAGGTCAGGAGTTCAAGACCAGCCTGGCCAACATAGTGAAATCGAGTCTCTACTTAAAAAAAAAAAAAAAAAAATTAGCTGGGCGTAGTGGCGCGTGTCTGTAGTCCCAGGTACTTGGGAGGCTGAGGCAGGAGAATCGCTTGAACCTGGGAGGCAGAGGTTGTGGTAAGCTGAAATCACGTCACTGCACTCCAGCCTGGGCAATGGAATGAGACTCCATTTCAAAAATAAAAATAAAAATATTCTTTAAAAAGGTAGCCGTGTCAAACAAAAAATATATACCATAATGTAAATAATATGGGTAGTTAATAGATATATTCATATGCTTCTCTCAAAAATTGCAAATTAGTGAGTTCCTTTCCAGGAAGAGCATGGTTTAATGGACCAAAAACTACAAAATTAAGCATACTAATTAACAAAGGGATAATCCCCGAAGAAACAATTCAAAATATCTGTAGCCATTTGCACAAAAAATTTGTTTACAGATACTTATTTACAGAAAATTATTTACAAAAATAGAAAAATAACTAAAAGTTTAAATTGGAGAATAGATAAAAGAGACTCTAACTACTGCCATAATACGTTCTTATTAAAAATTATAAATATGAGGAATTCATAGTAAAAGTCAATATGAAATAACATTAAAGAAATACCACTTCTTTTAAGTTTGTAAGTTTATAAAAACTATACTTAAAAGAAGTGAATCATGTTTATAAATATATTTCCGAGTAATGGAATGCCAATCTTATGGAAGTATAGTTGTACTATAATGCGTACTTTTTTGTTTGGTCATTTGTCACTTGGTCATTTGGTCTCTTTAACAGTAAATTTAGTTAAATATTCCGTTTTTGAAAATAAAGGTGGATAACTGTGATTATCCTGAAGTTTATAACGTAGAAGGATGCTAGTGGAGACAGGAGATAATCGTTTAAACTAGACAATATCCAATAGGTCAAAGAAAAACATGCAACCTAGGCAGGAAATATTAAAATGTAAACCTAAATGAATGCAGAACTGAATGCTGAAAAGTATTGAGGGATTCATTTGTACTGAAACTCCTTATTTCACAGGTGAGAGAACTGAAATCCAGAGAAGTAAAGCTTCATGCACAGAGCCACACGTTTGATTTTATTATGGCAAATATTTCTGTAGCATTTGCTATGAGTTAGGCCCCAAGCCAGGAACAGCATTTGTGTAAGCAATATTGCTGAATAATAATAAGATCACCCTTTTTCCATCACACAATCTGAAATCCTCATAGAAATGCTTTCTCTGAGTTAAAATTAAATATTATGTCCCTGCTTTAATACAGAATATTCTTGAAAATCAATCTGAATGGCAAGTCTGTTTTACAAAACATAACAAATTTTTAAATGTTCATTGTATTACCCAAGATTCCATATAGAGAATACTAAATGGCTATTTAAATTCAGCTCTAGGAAATACATGTGTAACTGTATTATCTTCTTACTCAAATGCCTAAACTTTCTTTTATGAGAAAATGAGAAGTCCAGAACCCAGCTGACCAAGAAAATAAGCCTCAGACAGGGGGAGAAGCTGCTCTGGGTTATCTGGCTGTTTCAAGTCTCCCCTGGTGCTCTCTCCACTGCCCTTTCTGCTACCACCTGCTGCCTTTTGAGGAATCTAAACCCAGAAAAAGCAACACAGGTTGATAAAGTCATTGTGCTGGAAAGTATTCCTATGGCTCAAACACTTGTTAGTGAATTCTGAATGATGAATGGAATTGTTCCAGCCTACAATTTACTTGTTCTGGCATAATCCAGCCAGGAAATATTAAAAATTGAGTATCTCTATAATTATTTAGATTGGAAGGTAGATTATTCCACAGTATTTCTAGGTTAAAACGTAAAAAAACCTTTTGCCAAATATGGAAACATCCCTGCCCCCAAATTCTCATGCCATGTTTTTGGGAGATAGGAAACCGGAAGTGGGCTTCTCTCTGGTCTATTTGAGGCCAGGCAGTTGTTGGCTCTCAGTCTGTCAGAACTTCCATGGAAAATCTCAGGTGACACCCAAACCCCATTCACACAAACTTGGAAAGAACTTCCAGAATCCTTTCCAAATAAAAGAAAATAGATTTTTAAGTTTCTGCTTTAAAGAAAGAAGAAAATATTTAAGAAAGAAGGCAAAAAGAATCAAGAGTTGAACTCTTAAGATAATCTCTTGAATCTCTCAGACAAAAAAAAAAAAAAAAAAACAGACTCTCATCTCCACCCATGTCAACATATTATATTTATATTCTGCACACAGCATTAGGAAGGGTAAACTTACTGTACTCCTGACTATGTGGTTGGCCTCAGAGCCTTCTGAAGTTTTGATGTCTGTATGTTATACCTTTAAGAGTATTGCTGAAGAAATTCTCTCTTCCTACTCTCCACAGTTCACTTCCAGCATGCGATGTTTGGAAATTCTATTAATTTGTGGTGTTATTGACATTTGACTGTTTCCCACATCCTACCTGATTCCATTCTTTTTTATTTCATGACCATAAATTCGAATTTCCTCTTGGTTTGAAAAGAACAAGCTGACTGACCGATAACAAGAATACACCGAACCAAGACATTTAGGGCTGTTATGAACCTTAAAGGGAGAAAAACAAAAAGAAAGCATAGGAACAAATAACAAATTTGAGTTACTAAAACCACAATGTATGTTTACAATCATATAGCTTCATTAGTCCCATGACACTTTATAACGCTATAACTACATTTGGGATTTCTGAGAGAAAAGAAATATTTACCTCAGAAATTGGACAACAAAATTAACTTCCTCAAATACAAATTAATCAGCATATTTTTAGAACGATTTGAATCTTCACATGTTGGCTGTTAATATTCTCAAGGTACATGGTATGCTTTGGGAGAAATTAGTTCTGATAATAAAACCGTAGAGCACCACAAAGAAGCACGTTTGTCATTTTTATGTCCATATTTTTTACCAGTTAGAGAATCATAAGACAGAGCTTCGAATGGAGCGCTACACAAAGCAATATTTAAAGGTTGAAAAGTGACCATGAACTCACTAAAAATAAAATTGATTTTATTTTTATGTATTGCCAGACACGTTAGGGAAGAGAGAGATTATTTTTCAAAATATTAACGGGAAAATTAGTTTTAAAAAAAGAATGCAAGGAAGAAAAGAGAAGAGGAAGCTTAGATTCTTTCACCCTATACCAAAATTAATTTCACAAGGTCCAAAAAGTAAAGTATAAATGTCTAAACCATGACATAACTGAAAGAAAACAGAGATTACAACTATAGAGGTGGAAAAGAACTTCCTAAGCCTAAAAGTGATTTTAAAAATTATCAATAGTATAGGGGTTTTTTGTTTGGTTTGGTTTTGGGGTTTGTTTGTTTGAGATAGAGTCTCTCTCTGTCACCCAGGCTGGAGTGCAGTGGTGTGATCTCAGCTCCCTGCAACCTCTGCCTCCTAGTTTCAAGTGATTCTCGTGCCTCAGCCTCCCGAGTAGCTGGAGCTATAGGCGTGTACCACCAAACCGGCTAACTTTTATATTTTTTTTGGTGGAGATGGGGTTTCACTATGTTAGCCAGCCAGGCTGGTCTCAAACCCCTGACCTCAAGTGATCCACCCACCTCGGCCTCTCCCAAAGTGCTGGGATTACAGGTGTCAGTCACCGCGCCCAGCCTCAATAATATAGTTTTAATATTGTAGTAATTTAATGCATATTAGTTTTATGCTTAATCAGCAAATTGTATTGATCATTTATTATGTACCAGGCACTGTTTTAGGTTCTGGGGATAGATCAGTCAACAAAACAGACAAAATATCTGCCCTCATGAAACTTGTATTCTATTAGAGGAAAACAGCTAACAGAAAATATAGCTATGCGAAACTAAAATATATACTACGTTAGATGACATTAAGGAGAAATATTAAGCAGGGAAAGGGGATACACTGTGTATGTGTCAAGGTCTGGGGGCAATTTCGGAGTGTGTGGCCAAGGAAGGCCTTGCTGAAAAGATGAAATTCTAGTAAAGATGGAGTATGAGAGAGAGCAAGCCATATGGGATATCTGGAATACCATTCTAGGGAAAGGAAATAGCAAGTACAAAAGCCTGAGGTAAGAGTAGGCCTAGAATGTTCTCAGGATCCAGGAATCCAGCCACATGACCCCAGACTAGATATAGGAGGATTCTTCTTTCAGGAAACAAAATGGAAAAAAAGACATATAGTTACTAATATCTGGGGGCTTATCTAATGAAACAAGAAGATCCTTGCTCACTCTCACACTAGTTCAACAAGCCCCCATGTATATATCCAGAGTTTCCAATTCATTTTTAGAGCCTTATTCTCAAATGTGAACAAATATTCGTGAATCATTAGTCATTTGATGAAAGTCTGTGACATGAAAGACATCAAATAAACAAAAGAAAGGGAATCAAAGAAATAAAAAACAATTTAGAAAAATCCAAAAACTTTAAAAATACATAGTTGACATCTTCTGAGAGAAAAATGATATATGCCATCCTTGAACTGAGAATAAAATGTTGCTAAAAACGAAATTCAAAGAATAAAAACAAAAAATTGAATACTGACAATATAAAAGGAGAAATGTATAACTGAAGTAGAAAGGTGGGAAAATAAACATCTCAGAATTGGACAGAAATACTCCAAAATGTAGAACAGAAAAGGAAAAAGGTGGAAAATAGGCAAGAATCAATGATAAAATTAAGGGATCACTCCACCCCACAGCTCCAATATATGAGCTCCAATATAAAATCCCATCAAGTGCCCAGCACAAAAAAAAAAAAAAAAAAAATGGGAAAAGAAATTCACATATTTACAAAATATCAGAACTCTGGGAATTAAAAGAGGTAAAAATTTCTGGAGGTTGGGTAAGGTTATATGCAAAATGATCAGAAATCAGAGTGAATTGAAATTTAAAATTCTGAAAGTGATTTTTAAATTAAAATCAAGGCTTCAAAACTTCTCTTCCCATGCATACTTTCCAGGAAAGTATCTTCCCTTTCCAGGAACCAACTCAGTCAATTAAAATGAGTGAGTAAACAAAGAGGAAATGGGTCCTTGGTTAATCACCACTACAAACACTGGCCACATATTCAGAGCATCCAATAAGCTTTTCAGAACCTATCTCTCTAGTATGAACAAAGTTAAAGGACCACTAGACATTGGTGGGAACCAAGAAAGAGGAAAACTGAGGAGAGAGAAGAATAAAATTCTCCAGTAGGATGATGAAAAGAAATCCCAAGTGATAGGTGTACAGTAGACTTCAAAAGCAACTAGTCTGAATTAAAAGATGAGAAGGAAAAACTGAGGAAGGGTTGTCTCATGAGGGAAAAGAGAAGCTGATAACTTGCCTAATGCATCTGACCATACTGAAGAGTTTTATAGAGGGAGAGAGTTAGGAAAAACATTAGTGACAGGAGTAAAGAGAATGCAGCAAAGGAAAAATGGGATAACTGTTTACTCTAGAAAAATATACAAGTAGAGACATAAAATCATCATAACCTATTGGGATCAGCTCTAAATAATATTTATATAGTGAAAATAATATAAAAAAGATAAATTATTTAACCAAAAATGGTGACATAACTCTGTTAGGAGGAGAGAACGGAAGAGTGTGTGTGTGTGTGTGTGTGTGTGTGTGTGTGTGTGTGTGTGTGTGTGTTAGGAGCAGGAAGGGTGGTATAACTAAGATAATTTCTCATTTTCCATAATAGGAAGTGAAGGAATAAGGCCTAACTTTGAAAAATAAAGAGATAATGGCATATTTTGATGTGTAAGATGAAAACTAGAAGAAACAGCTAAATTAGTTGAAGTAATTGCCTCTTGAGAGCCAGACTTCTGCTAGGGTAGAAGATGAAAGAAGGCAGAGGCTATTTTTTGCTGTATATTCTGGGATGAAATCTTTCTCCATACACATATATTATTTTCATAAAAATAAAATAGAATTTAAAGATGGAAAAAATAATAGGGGATATAGATAAAGATATCTGTATCATAATGTTTATCAATATATCCTTTGAAATTATAATTTTAAAAAAATCTACATTTCCAATATAGGACATCATTAAATTATTTGAAGCAAATTTAATTATTACCGAAGTTGGAAAAAATACAGCTAATTGTGTTTGGATGTATCAAGAATATTTGACATTGAAGGAAGTTGAAGACATAATGTTAATTGAAAGTGTAGGGCAGAAAACTATAGTTTAAATTTTATAAATATGTATAAAATTCAGAGGAAAAATGTTGAGAAGGAAATAGATGAAGCTGTTAACCAATGGTAACTCTTAAGTGATAATTCTAACATTTTTCAGACTTCTCTGAATTTTCCGAATTTTCTACAAAAGAAGTGAACTGCTTTTATAATCAAGGGGAAAGATGACATTTCAAGTAAATTGATGTATTTACCTGAAAGCAAATTTTACTCTTCAAAACCAGGCCACACAGAAACAATATCTACTAACTCCAGAAGCATAGTTCAGCATTGTGTGTTACTAACAAAGAACAGGTTATCTCATTGATACCTCAGTCCTCAAAAGAGTGAGACACTGAGCAAGAACATTTTAAAGAGATGGTCAAAGGGTGTTCAAGCAATAAAACAAGTGAGGGGTTAGGGAGTAGTAAACGAGAGAACCGAGAACAGGAGACCTGTAAGCACAGAAGATGCATTTCGCCAACTTCCCTATTTAAAGAGACCTCTAAATTTTTATTCTTATGCCCCATAAGTTAACTTTCAATAAATCTCATTTCTTTTTTTTTTTTTACTTTAAATACATTTGTTATTTTGTTTGGTTTTTTATTTTTGATTTTTGTGGTTACATCGAAGGTGTATATACATATATCTGTGGGGTACCGGAGATGTGTTGATATAGGCATGCAATGTTACATAATCACATCATGGAGAAGGACGTATGCATCCCTTCAAGCATTTATTCTTTATGTTACAAACGATCCAATTAAACTTTTAAAGTTATTAAAAAATGTACAATTAAGATATTATTGACTGTAGTCACCGAGTTGTGCTTCTTTTCTGGGCCACAAAGATTTGTAGCCTTAAACGTTTCAGGGTCTAAAAGTTTCAGGATACAAAATTAATCTGTAAAAATCAGTAGCCCTACTATACACTGACAGTGGCCAAGATGAGAATCAAATCAAGAACTCAACCCCTTTTACAATAGCTGCAAAAAACATTAAAATACTTAGGAATATGCTTAACCAAGGAGGTGAAAGACCTCTACAAGGAAAACTACAAAACACTGCTGAAAGAAATCACAGAAACACAAACAAATAGAAACACATCCCATGCTCATCGATGGGTAGAATCAACATTGTGAAAATGACCATACTGCCAAAAGCAATCTACAAATTCAATGCAATTCCCATCAAAATATCACCATCATTCTTCACAGAACTAGAAAAAAAATCCTAAAATTCATATGGAACCAAAAAAGAGCCCACATAGCCAAAGTAAGACTAAGCAAAAAGAACAAAGCTCGAGGCATTACATTACCTGACTTCAAACTATAGTATAAGCCATAGTCACCAAAACAGCATGGTACTGGTATTAAAACAGTCATATAGACCAATAGAGAACCCAGAAATAAAGCCAGATGCTTACAGCCAACTGATTTTTGACAAAGCAAACAAAAACATAAAGTGGGGACAGGACACACTGTTCAACAAATGTTGCTGGGATAATTGGCTAGCCACAGGTGGAAGAATGAAACTGGATCCTATCTCTCACCTTATACAAAAATCTACTCAAGATGGATGGATCAAATACTTAAATCTAAATGTGAAACCATAAAAATTCTAGATTATAACATTGGAAAAGCTTTCTAGACATTGGCTTAGGCAAAGCATTCATGACCAAGAACCCAAAAGCAAACACAACAGAAACAAATATAAACAGACAAGACTTAATTAAACTAAAAAGCTTTTATGCAGCAAAAGAAATAATCAAAAGAGTAAACAGACAAGTCACAGAGTGGAAGAAAATCTTTGCAATCTATATGTCCAACAATGGACTAACATACAGAATCTACAAGGAACTTAAATTAGCAAGAAAAAAACAAACAATTCCATCAAAAAGTGAGCTAAGGACATGAATAGACAATTCTCAAAAGAAGGTATACAAATGGCCAACAAACATATGAAAAAACGATCAACATCGCTATTTATCAGAGAAAAGCAAATCAAAACCACAATGCGATACCACTTTACTCCTACAAGAATGACCATAATTTAAAAATCAAAAAATAATTGATGTTGGTGTGGATACGGTGAAAAGGGAACACTTTTACACTGTTGTTGGGAATGTAAACTAGTACAACTACTATGAAAAAGAGTGTAGAGATTCCTTAAAGAACTAAAAGTAGATCTACCATTTGATCCAGCAATCCTACTCCTGGGTATCCCCCCAGAAGAAAAGAAGTCATTATACAAAAAAGGTACTTGCACATGCATGTTTATAGCAGCACAGTTCACAACTGCAAAAATATGGAACCAGCCCAAATGCTCATCAATCAATGAATGGATAAAGAAAATATTAGATATATACATATATACCATATATATACATATATACCATATATATACACATGCATATACATACACATGCACACACACACATATATATATACACATACACACACACCATGGAATACTACTCAGCCATAAAAAGGAACAAAATAATGGCATTTGCAGCAACCTGGATGGAATTGGAAAGTATTACTTTAAGTTAACTAACTCAGGAATGGAAAACCAAACATCCATGTTCTCACTCATAAGTGGGAACTAAGCTATGAGACTGCAAAAGGATAAGAATTATACAATGGACTTTGGGGACCAAGGGGAAAGGCTGGGGGTGGTGAGGGTGGTGAGGGATAAAAGACTACACATTGGGTACAATGTATACTGCTCAGGTGATGGGTGCACCAAAATCTCAGAAATCACCACTGAAGAACTTATTCATGTAACCAAACACCACCTGTCCCCCCAAAAACCTATGGAAAAAAAAAACAAGCTTCAGGGACTACTTTTAATGTTTGTATCACCTTAGAGAGGAGGAGAATGTAGGCAGCCCCAACATAAGTAAAAAGGGAAAGCATAACAGAGATTCAAACATATTTTGGCTATGGAGAGCTGTAGCTTTTAAATGGAACAAAATAGCAGTTTCCTGGTAATGATTGAAATACCTAGAAATTCAGAAGATGGTAACCAAGGAAAGAGGTCCTTGATATCCTTATTCAACTAGAGCCACTCTACAGCTTATATTTTTGACAGGTCTCCTAAGAATTCATTTGAGTCAAGAATTCTGCAACTAAGAATTAATTCTCTGAGCTCAGTCATATAGTATCAAACTACCTAGCAATTAGTTGTCCGTCTTCCCATCCTATAGCCTGTGCTTATGTAACTCATACACTCCATTTTATAAATGTTAGCCTCTGATTCATACTGAGTGTGTCATTTCAAAAAATTAAACCAGCTGGACATATCTCACTGGAAGTATCAGGAAGGAAGGAAGCGTAAGTAATACGGTTGGTACCTGAATGCAAACCCTCTTCAAAGTAAGTATTCATTCTATGATTAGTATATATTTTGCATCATTTGCCAAGTACTTTTAAAAATACATACTTTTCCAGAGATAATATTTTTAAATTAATTATATCCTACAATCACCTACCCATACAGTGTACCGAGGCTCCAAATCACCACAGTCCTTTGCAAAAATGTAAGAACAGTTTCCTGGGAAGTAATAGTAGATGCCATCAAATGTTTCAAAATGATACTGTCCCCAGGTTTTACAAATCCCATCTCTGCCATTGCCCATGTTTGGTACTGAAAAGAAACAGAATAATATTTTGTAGACAAAATAAATTACATGTTTCTAGCAGTGTTCAGTCAGTCATCGTAAATGATTCTAATTTTCATTCAAATTTCCTTCCTTGGTCTATATCACAGGAAGAAATAACTAACATAAAATTACCAATTGTTCTCAAAACTATCAAAGTAGTTGATAAAACAGGGTTTCCAAGTAGTTGTGAAGAAGATTTATGTTAGAAAGTTCCTGAATTTTTGTTTCCAAAAAAAGATTCTAGAAGAAAAAAAAGAAGTATGGAAAATAATACAGTAAAAGGTGATAGTAATATGGCAAGTAAGATGGCTCAGAAAAGAGAGAAATGTCATCACTGAGTGTCCTAAAGATTAGCATACGCAGCATCAGAGTATTCTAGTCTTTCAAAAATGGCTTTTTTATGGTATCCACAGAGAAAAATAACCATTGACAAAAAAAAAAAAAAATCATATTTATGTGTCTGGAACCTGGATGTGGGAAACATTAGTCATTCAAAGTATGCTGGGATTTGGCTGGAGTGGTGGCTTGCCCCTGTAATCCTAGCACTTTAGGAAGCCAAGGTGGGCGGACTGCCTAAGCTCAAGAGTTTGAGACCAGCCTGGGTAACATGGTGAAACTCTGTCTCTACTAAAATACAAAACATTAGCCAGCAAGGTGGGGGGCACACATCTGTAATCTCAGGTACCCAGGAGGCTGAGACACAAGAATCCCTTGAACCCAGGAGGCGATGGTTGCAGTGAGTCAAGATGGCGCCACTGTACTCCAGCCTGGGTGACAGTTAAGATTCTGTCTCCAGGAAAAAAAAAAAAAAAGGTATGCTGGAATTTAACAATTCATGACCTCAAACTGGCCAAATTTCAAGCAGTATTTATCTTAAATCATACAACTGCATCTCCTATTGTCATGCCTACCTTTTTTTCTTACCCTTGTAGATAATCTTCTATTCCATTTTTGTTTTCTAAACTATTCTCTTTAGAATAATATGAAAATCAGTAACATTCACTGAGCACTCAATACGTGTAAAACATTTTGATACACTCTGGGGGGGGGTGCATAAAGATAAGGGTGACTCTTTACATCTTGTATTTTTGTGATTCCCACCTAAATTTATTAGCCTTGGACAACTGTGGCCTTTTCAGGAAAAAACATGGAATTATTCATTATTCAGGCAGTCTTCCCTGACAGTATGCCTCACCTCTGCTTCATATTTTCATAGCATCTTGTACTTTACTTTACAGCACCTGTCACAAGTTTAATTATTGTGTATCTGTTGCGTATTTATCACCTTCTCTAGACTGCAGCCTCCAGGAGGACAGGAACAGGTTCGTATTATTCACCGTTGTAACCCCAATGCCTAGCCTGGGATCTAGATGCCAGTAAATATTGATTAAACAAATGAATATTTATTGATTATGATTGACATAGAATCCTTTCTTAGACACTGTGGATAAAAGGTTTATTTAAAAAAAAAAAAAAAAAAAAAAGCCCCTGCTCTTGAAGAAGTCTCAGTACTATTTTTTAACATACAAAATGTCCAATTAATTAAAGGTCCAAAAGAATGACTGGCTCCAAATAAAAAAATCTGTTTTATAAAGCAAAAGAGAGATGAATGAGAACCTGGTTTTAATAGGCTATTACTGGCTGGGTGCAGTGGCTCATGCCAGTAATCACGGCACTTTGGGAGGCCTAGGTGAGAGGATCACCCAAAGTCAGGAGTTCAAGACAATCCTGGCCAACATGGTGAAACTCCATCTCCACTAAAATACCAAAATTAGCCAGACATGATGGCAAGTGCCTGTGGTCCCAGCTACTCGGGAGGCTGAGGTGGGAGAATCGCTTGAACCCGGGAGGCAGAGGTTGCAGTGAGCTGAGATCGTGCCATTGCACTCCAGCCTGGGTGACAGAGTGAGACTCTGTCTCAAAAAATAATAATAACAATAATAATAATAGGCTATTAGTATAGAAAGTGGAAAAAATACTTGAAGCAATAAGAGAGTTCGATGAGAAGGGATAGTGGCCCTATGTACTTTTGTTTTACATTGTTTCTAAATTACATCAAATAACTGAGAATGAATTGTGGGCTCTCTAGTTAATATACGACTCCCAATGGATGAACATTATTATAGTAAATTATGCCTTAATTTTTTCCTTGGTATCTCATAATTCTCTCATAAGCATCTCTGAAACTTACTGATCTGGCATCTTGTCCCAAGAGCCTGAAATATTTGACAGTCACATGTTCCAGTCTTAGAACAGAAAGCTCCATTAAGGCATTCATAAGGACAAGAACCTGAGGGGGAGAAGAAAAAGTTATCTTCTGGCATCCATTTGTTCTTTTAAGCATAATATGTCAAGATACAGCTTGGACAAATTGTAATTACTATTAACTTAAACAGAACTCTCGGCCTCTTGCCTTGCTAAGCTAAAGAACTAAACCCATCAAGTCTCTGTCTAATTCATTTTATTATGTGTGCTGTGAAGCAAGAAAGGCAGGCTTTCACATCTCAAACTACCCTGAGAGCAAAGGTTAGCCCCTTTCAAGCAAATCAAAGGTCAAGTTCCCATGTAAGGAATCTCTGTCCCAGATGATGAGAACCAGAAATACACAAGCTGCAGATGATTCTGTTGACGGAGTTTGGTGCTGGCTGCACATCCCATCAGCTACTCTTACAGGAGCAAACACTCTCTTAAAGAATAGGGTCTCTCATGCCTGTAATCCCAGCACTCTGGGAAGCCAAGGCAGGCAGATCATTTTAGGTCAGGAGTTCGAGACCAGCCTGGCCAACATGGTGAAACCCCATCTCTACTAAAAACACAAAAATTAGCTGGGTGTGGTGGTGCATGCCTGTAGTCCCAGCTACTCGGGAGGCTGAGGCAGGAGAATCGCTTGAACCCAGGCAGTGAAGTTTGCAGTGAGCCGAGATTGTGCCATTGCACTCCAGCCTGGGTGACAGAGCTAGACTCTGTCTCAACAACAACAACAAAAAGAATCGGGACTATCATTAACTTGAGGGATCAGGCAAAGCATAAAACTCAAAGGGAGACTCCTGCTTTTGAAGAGAATGATTAAACATTTCATTTGAGGTTTGTATATTAATCCTCAGGCTCAATTACAAATGACACATTCTTTGAAACCTATGCTGCCAGGCGTGGTGATGGACACCTGTAATCCTTGCTACTCTGGAGGCTGAGGCAGGAGAATCACTTGAACTCAGGAGGCAGAAGTTGCAGTGAGCCGAGATCATGCTACTGCTCTCCAGCCTGGGCGACAGAGCAAGACCGTCTCCAAAAAAAAAGAAAAAAGAAAAAAGAAAAAGAAACCTATGCTTAAATTTTGATGAAGCAGAAGCCAAAGTCACTACTGTCACCAAAAATATTATTTCTTTCATGGAAAGAAAAATTATAAAATTGTCCCAACAAATTATGTTAAAAAGAGGAAGCAAGTAACTGTGAACTCTAACCCTAATTTTACCATCATCTCCTAAGTGAGTTTTAAAAATGCAAATGAATCAGTGAAAAAATTTCCTCTAATAAGGAGAGAATAAGAGGCAACTGGCAAAACTCAAGCAGGAAGAATTTAACACTTGAGGAGAAGAGAGAACATCTTAATTCCCAGAAGATAGTTATATAATTGATCATTTGACCACAGTTCTGCCAAAGGCAAGAATTTGAAAACCCGTATGATTCCTCTCCACCTTAAGATCCATTGATCTAAAATGTCTCTTTACTTTTAAAAATGCACAAATCTCCAAGTATATCTTAAGTGAGGAAAAAATATGCTGTTTTAACTTAGTCCATAAATACAGGTTTAAAAAAAATGATGTTCTTCATAAACTTAAAAGCAGTTTTTTCCACTAGGGGCACATCTATATTTGCCGTTTATCTTAGATCACAGTCTTGCATTTTTCTGATGAAGAGATGCTAAATATTTAGATAAACAAATGTATTGCCTTTAAAAATGTATTTACAGTCCTGCTTATTCTCCTGAAAACAAGTATCAAATGAAAACTGGTGAGGATCATTGTTATTTTAAACACAACAATGATAATTTCTATTTCATAGTTACCACTCAAATTAAATTTCAAACTACCATCAGCATTCTTCTTAATGGAAATGGGGAACTGGTAACAAAAAATAGGGATCAAGTAATTGAGTCACACAAAAAAACAGTTTCTGATATTCAGTGACATCTTCCCTGGTCATGCAGTTATCAGGTTTGTCTAAATGTTTGGCCCTGGTTATTCTCAGAAACAATTCAAATTTCTCTAAGAAGTGAACTTAAATTATTACTAGGTATTATTACCATCCTGACTCACTTTTCTTCATGTGGTTTATGGAAACAATAAATACTTGATTCAATATATCCCCCAAAGGGATTTTCTGAGAAAGCAAATATAAAAACCTAAGTATAAACACTGACCTTTTATTTTGCTCTCACCCCAATTAATAGCATCATGGAAAAAGTATCTCGGAGAAGTAGCTTCAAACTTTGAAAGAAAGAAATGAGAATGCAAGACAGTTAAATTATTTAATTCAAGCCAGACATGCAAACTGGTACATCTAGAAAATAACTACAAATGCAGAAGTGATAAAGTGCTGACTTTATACTTTCTGGGGTTATTGAGGCTTACCATCTCCATGAGGCAGAAAGAGTGCCTCTGAGGTTGTGGTGAGAACACCTCATTCAAGTCTTGGTTTTGCCTCTTACATGACTTTGACAAGTCATTTACTTCGTCTGCTCTCTGTTCTGTTCTCACTTCCCATCCTCCCTCCCCTTCCCATCACCCATTCTTTCCCCCAGCCCCCAATCCCTCCACCTACCTCGCAACCTCATGAAAGAAGCCTGGTTGGAGTCTAACCTTTGGAATTATTGACTGCTTTGCCTGCAGAAATAGCAGTTCTCTGACACTTCCAGGTGTAGACAGGTTTGGAAAAAAAAAAATGTGTGGGGCTGACAGACCTACAGACGGTGATGTCCTGCCTGCCTGCACACCAATTGGTAAAGAAAACATCCACAGAAGCATCTGCTGTTTCGGTGCCAGTGTGTTACCTTCAGGCTCCAAAGAGCTGACTCACACTTTAAAGTTCATAGAATGTTTGAATATATCTTTTTATAGAGCCCAAGGTAGTTCAGAGTAGTGGTAAATAGCATGAATTTTGAATCAAACGGAGCTGGATTAGAATCCTGACTCCGTAATTACTTACCCTTAGGCAAGTTTCCTAACCTCTTAGTGCCTCTGTTTACTCATCTGTAAAAGGGGAACAATAATGACACTTCCCTCGTTGCATAGTTAGGATAATGAATTAAAGCCATGTACGTAAACCTTACATACATAATGCCTCACACAGAAAATTAGCAATAAAGAGATTTATGTCAATCAATCTAAGCAATCCAGATGAAATTGTAAGGTTTTTAAAAGATCTATATGGCTTAGTAGCAAATAGTTGTGGCTTACTAAAACTAATTGATTGTGGATTATTATTCCAACTCCACAGCAGTTGAGTGTATGGGCTGGGGCAACATTCTTTCCAATAGCACTTATATTTCACCAGAATAAACACACCCAAAACTTGCCAAATAATTGTCAAATTAAGTAGTAGATGATATTAGAAAAACTGAAGAAGCGGGAAAGATAAGAAGGATGGGAAAATGAGCCATGTGACTTCAGGAACAAAGTTGTTTCTCAGCAGATTCTACTCTCCCTTATGTTAAGTTTTATTCTGACATTTTCCATCTCAGTAGTTTTTTCTTTAACAGGAAAATCTACCCAAGCTATATCTTTTTTTTTTTTTTTTTTTAAAAGAGATGGGTCTCGCTAAGTTTCCTGGGCTGGGCTTAACTCCTGGACTCAAGCGATCCTCCTGCCTCAGCCTCCTGAGTAGCTGAGACTGCAGGCGCGCGCCATCATGTCAGTCCATGCTATATGAAAGACACATTCTCTCACTCTTCAAAGATTTCTTTCTAAACTCTTTGCTCCACACAATGGTCTCAAGTTCACTGTCTCCTGTTCTCAATACTCCCAGGTTTTATCCTCACTGTTCAATCTCCCCTTTTTGTTCTTGCCTCTGCCTTCAAACTAAGTTAGATGCAACAACAGTCTATGACCTCGATTCCTTCAAGACAGCAAGTCTTATTCTCTCTTCAGCCACATTGCTTCTGGCTGCCTAAATCTGACACAGCCCCGGATATTACTGGACACCAAAACCTTCTTCCTTTGGCTCCGAAATGATTTATGTCTATCCCTTTAATGGAAGCCAATCATCTCTGATACTCACTAAAAGTGTATAATGACTTCTACTCTACCTCATAGGGCCTATCGCCTTGAACAAATTATTCAACCAGCTCAGCCTCAGTTTCCCAGTCTATAAAAGTACCTGCCTCACAGCATTGTGAGGATTCAGTGAAATGATGTGAATGACACACCAAGAATAGTGCCAGGCACATAATAAGAGTTGTAAACATGCAGGCCGGGTGCGGTGACTCACGCCTATAATCCCAGCACTTTGGGAGGCCGAGGTGGGTGGATCTCCTGAGGTCAGGAGTTCGAGATCAGCCTGACCAACATGGTGAAACCCCATCTCTACTAAAAATACAGAAAATTAGCCAGCGTTGGTGTTGTGTGCCTGTAATCCCAGTACTCAGGAGGCTAAGGCAGGAGAATAGCTTGAACCCAGGAGGCGGAGGTTGCAGTGAGCCAAGATCAGGCCATTGCACTCCAGCCTGGGCAAGAAGAGTGAAACTTTGTCTCAAAAAAAAAGGAAAAGAGTTGTAAACATGCTACCTGTTTTTACTATTAGGCAAAAACTGAAAACACTGGATAACACTAGAGGAAGATAAAAGTATAGAATTTGTTTTTCACTCTATATCCTTTAACCTAACTCAATCTACATCTTGTTTATGAAAATTAGAGTGACTCCCTAGCACACCACCTTTCTGGCTACAACAATATCCTATTTATCCAGCATCCCATACATCATAATACATTTCACCAAGGCTAAGGTGTGACATGCAGATTTTGTTTATTTATTGACATATTTGAAGTCAGAATGGCATCTTACATTTATAATTGGAGCATATTTATTTTTTATGTCATATAAATAATGGCAAATGATTGAGGTTGTCTTGGATTCAATGAACCAGTTGCACAGAAATGACTTCTTCATCAGACTACCTCCATAACAGATGGAGTTTCTAGGTAACAGGCACTGCTATTCTTGTTTCTATCTCTAGCACTGTCCTTGGTATGTCATCAACAAATACCAACTTAACTGAAAAAAGAGACATGGTTCAAATGGGAATCTGTCTCCCAAGGGTGTTTAGAGCCAAGACTGCAGCAGACTTTGTTGATGCCTCTCCTCACATCCTCTCAGCCCACCTCTGAATTCACCTTGGAATTCATCGGGATTTCTGTGTACACTGAAAGCCTCCAACTTCAGCACTAGGTTCTTTCTGCCTTTGCCTGACGGCAGAGTCCAAGCAGAAAAGACTATAGAAAGTGCCTTCCTGGAGATTTTAGGCTCTCCAGAGGCTTCCCTCAACCTAGAAATTTTTCTAGGACACATTCTCCATGGTTCAAAAGTCTGCAATAAGACTGAGTTCCAGCTGCCTACAGCAGAAAGCCCCTCATTAATATACCCCATATTTTATTTTCTCCCTTCTTCACATCATTTTCCTTTCTCCTTTATTTGTACACTTCCAAATAAATGACCTGCACCTGAGTCTATGTCTTAGGGCTTGCTTTCAGGAAAGGAAATTTTGGAATGTAATGCAAATGCAAAAAAGTCCCAGGCAGTAGGTGCATGTATTCACATGACTGATAAAAGAGGACAGCCCATCCTTCCTCCTTCCTGATTACACCTCCACAGGACGGAGAGAAGCCCAGGAAATACAGTCTTTAGATGGGAAATCATTGCAGCGCACAAATACACTATTTACAGAAGTCTGCGTCTACCCTTTCTTGCTCACCTCATTGCCAACATATTTCTGAGTCATTATTTGCACACGTATCTACCTATTGATGCTCTGTTTTCCTAGAGCAGAAGAGTGAAGGATAAGAATGGCCTTGTAACACATGAAATTCCAATTCTAAACAGTGCAGTGCAAGATTATGACCTCACTGCCCGCTGTTGAAACCTCTTCTTTTAAAAATTGTTCTGAAAATAAATGATTTTGACACATTTTCTAGCCTTAGGAAATAGAAGTACAAGTCTCCTGCTGTTCATTCTTGCTAAAAGGGAGTAAAGTATACAAATCCTGAAAACATCTAAATGGACAACAGTATAACCCCAATTTGACACTTAAGTATATCAGTACACAAAACGCTTTTTAAGAAAAATAAAAATATGTTTCCATTCCATAGACAATCCTTTGCCTATTCTGGTATGAGAGGCGCTCCAACCAGAGTGGTTCCACCTTGAATAGGGGCTGGGTAAAATGAGTCTGAGATCTGCTGGGCTGCATTCCCAAGAGGTTAGGCATTCTTCGTCACAGGATGAGATAAGAGGTCAGCAGGACTAGTATCACGAGATACAGGTCATAAAGACCCTGCAGTAAAGAAGCCGGCCCAATCCTGCCAAAACCAAGATGGCAATGAAAGTAACCTCTGGTTGTCCTCACTGCTCATTATACTCTAGTTATAATGCATTAACATGCTAAAAGACACTCCCACCAATGCCATGACAGTTTATGAATGCCCTGGCAACATCCAGAAGTTACCCTATATAGTCTAAAAGGAAGAGGAACTCTTATTTCCGGGAAATTCCTGTCCCTTTCCTGGAAAAGTCCTGAATAATTCATCTCTTGTTTGGCATATGATTAAGAAATAACTACAAGTATACTCAGTCAAGCAGCTTATGCTGCTGCTCTGCCTATGGAGTAGCCATTCTTTTATTCCTTTACCTTCTTAATAAACCTGCTTTCACTTTACTCTGTGGACTTGCCCCAAATTCTTTCTTGCATGAGAACGAAGAACCCTCTCTTGGGATCTGGGTCAGGACCCCTTTCCAGTAACACCGGTACAAAAAAAAAAAGGTCTCTACTCTTGATAAGAATAAATCAGTTCTGTCTTCTAACCAGACACAACAGCATATCAGATCTGTCTTCTATTTAACTACTAATTCTCTTCAATTAACACTATAAAATACACAAATTCAGACACCTATCACAAAATGCTAATAAAAACTATTTGCAATTCAACATTTAGCAAAGACTTCCTTGAATATTTAAGCTGTTTGCTACATAAATACTCAAATCATATTCATTTTCAAAGAAATGCCTTTGCTAAGTTAGGATTCTGTATTTTACCATCCATCTTTTATAGAGAAATATTTTTAAGCCCATCCATTTGAGCATTCCAACCAGTTTGAAGAAATTGCAATTATCCAATATCCTTCATATGAAGGCACCCGAGCAAGAAGGTCTCCTCAAATGCAGTGCTACACTGCCCCTCCAAAAAAAGACGTTACCTATTCAGAGATACCCACAATTTAGATTTATCAGACATTATAAAAACTTTCTGTCAGGACATCAGGATGTATCTGATGCCCTTTTGCAGTATTTAATTCATATTATTTACACCTTTTTCGGCCCCTTTTTCCATGTATATTATACTGTTGTCGTTGTCCTAACTGATATTGTGCTTAATTTTTAAACTACTTCTAATTTTCTGGCAAGTACATGGGATTAAATGCCTCAAGTCTATTAGTAGGTAACTGAGCTGAATAGCAAAAAGAAATGTATTTTATTCCAAACAAGTCGATGTGACCTGAGCATGAATTTGATGGTCGTAGAAAAGCAATAGAGGTTCCTTTGCTTCTTCCTCCTCCTTCCTATCTTGTTCTTAGCATTTGATTCCCCTCCACAAAGGTCTCATTGTTGAAGTGACAGCAGAGTCCAACACAGAATGGATTATTTCTCTGCCTCTCTCTCCACCTGAAGCATAACCTACCTGTGCTGCTAAAAGAGCTCTTTTCTGTCGATTTTCATTAAACCCGTTTCTGGAAGAAAACAAAAAGAACTTGTATAGTCAAAGGCCCCTAGGCAACCTGAACAAGCCTTTCCCAAGAGAGAGCTGGTGTTTTCCTCCTGATTTCCATCACTTTATCAAAGAGGTCTTTCTTGGTTTAACATTTAAAAGGTCCTCCCTCCCCTTTCTGGAAGGGTTAGATTTGGGTGGTGGTGCTGTCTCATTTTACAAAATTCAGGAGTGTCCCCAGATTTCTCCAGTCTTTGATGTAAACTGACGTTAAGGAAGGAACTTTGAGATAGAAAAATAAACAAAAGAGTGTAACATTGTAGCACCAACCCTTGCAATATTTTCTCCACATGATTTTGCAAATCTAGTGAGGTCAGTATTTGTACCTTCCCTTTTTTCAAACATAGTACTTAATTCTCTCCTGTGCTATGTCATAAAGGGCAAGTTAACATTAATGTAAGTAAGAACATCAAATTGTAATTTATCAAAATCAAATGGCTAATAATTCACTAAAGTATATATTTGCTTTATAATGTTTTCTGTTTTTGTGTTATGTTTATCAATAAACATTTTATTTTAAAAAAATCAAATGGTGAATAGAATTCTGCTTTTTATTAAGCGGATCAGTTTAGTACAAAAAATGATTTTCATTATTTACTGCTAAAACAATTGTTTATTTTTATCATTAAAAACTGTGTGACTCTGCTAAAAATGAACATAATACATTTGTTATCAATAATGTATATTAATAATAATGTAAAGGATAATAGTATGGAATATAACTTTTTATTACAAACCTTTGAAATGAAAGTAATATCTTTTTAGTACCAACAGCCACCAAAGACTCCCTTCATAATTAAAATGAAAACAAATACTTTGTAATTAAAAGGAAAGGAAGTATTTTCATAAATAAAGAAATGAATGCTAGATCATTTTTAATCTGTAGAAATGTTTTTTAAAGTATATTTCACGCTTTTTTGTAAAACATTTCACTTATTTTTTTCAAAAGCAGATCTAGTTGCCTGCTGAGATTTGCTTATTACCATTAACTTTATGTTTTAGAGGACACAAAGAACAAGAAATACTCACTTTGATGTTCCCATCAATATAGATGATGCACAGATATATTCTGCCAGAGACAAATATATAAGAATGAAAAAAAATTATCCAAATATGTTGGTTACATGTTCTAGTTGTTTAAAAGAACATTTTAACCTAAATTCTAAAATTCTGATCGAAGTTTGCTGTTATTTTTGCATTTTTTAGAGGGATTTGACCAGCAAATTTCTTGTGAGACACTGAATGACTGATAAGCTAAAAAGAATGGGCAGTATACATGGATTTACACAGAGACACCATGCAATTGAACAGGCTTTAGTCTTGGAATCAGAGATCCAAGTTTTAGTTCTAGTGCTACCACTTAGTACATGCCAAGCTTAAACAAAATACCAAGCACACCATAAAATGATGGTATTGGACAAGTTATCTGTAAAGTCTCCTCAGCTCTCAAGATTCTGTGACGTCTTTCTCCTTGGGGTTTCAGTTACAACTGGAACTGGAAAATAGCACCTTTGACCTCTGTAGTCTTTTGTACTTAAGCAATTTCTCCAATTTCGTCTGCAAGCTCCAAAGCATACAGACCTTTACAGGGATTAAAAATCAACAACTGAAAATAAAGAAATCCTTTCCCCATTTTGTTAGGTATGATACAGTGCTTATCTATTAAAAATATATAATATGTATTTCATGAATTTAAAATACTCCAAGAAAAAATGTGTAACAGCGTAAAACTAGTTCCACAAAATGCTGATAGTTATGGAACCCGGGTGAGGGCACATGAAGGTGTGTTATTTCATTTAAATTTTGTGTATGTCTATAAGCTTTCCATATCCAAAAAAAATCAAATAGCAAGAAAATTTATTAATAAAATTACTATAAAAATAATTAAAATCAATTTTTAGCCCCAGATGTTAGTCATTCTTGAAACATTTTTTTACTATTCTTTGGGTTGATGGCATGAAGAAAGTTTAAGTACTCAATTGCTCTTAGTTTATTATAAAATTTCAGATGTTTAAATTGCAAATAGACAATTATTTTAAATCATAATTTAGAAGAAAAAAGTTAGAATCAGAGCTTCTAATACAATTGCATATCATGATAAAAGCGTGATTTTTAACCAGTCATTTTAAAAAGATTCAAGAAATGAAAACTAAAAGGTTCTAATACAATTGCATATCATAATAAAAGCATGATTTTTAACTAGCCATTTTGCAAAGACTCAAAAAATGAAAACTAAAAGGTCCAAATTATCTACATTATTAAGAATTTTTTAAAAGGTGATCTGAGTATCACTTAGTACAATTCATTCTAATGACTTCAAAGTGCTTTATAAGGGAAAACTATTTGTATAAATTGTAAGAGAAACAAAAATACAATAAATTAACATAAACATTTAATCTGAGTTCTTACCTTGTAATGAAAACAGCAGTACATGAAGCAAGAATATACTCCAAGGTATCATTAAATTGAGTTTTCTTACAATGTTCATTTCAGTGTAGCCTTTCTCCCTGAAATGTAACCAAATTGATGGTCTTTATTATGATAGCATCTTAGAAGTATGCATAGTTGTAGTGTACTCAAATTCTAATAAACATAGCTATGTAATAAAGAAATTCAAAAAGGAATTCCAAGCTTTCCAACTACATACAGCATCTGAAGCTTTAGAACTTGCAGACAACCCTTTGGCTGAGTCTCTCATTAGTGATGCATGGCAGCTTCTTACCTGAGCCCGTATTAATTACACCCACACCTGCACATCATAGGCCTTTTTAGCCTATATCAACCTTTTTACCTTCTCAAGACAGCAGCATTAAAATAAAAAGAAACACCTCTTGAAATCTCCGGAAGCCATAAGAGATAACCATTATTCCTAATTGTTGATCTAATTGCATTTTATAATTATATTCATAAAATAATTACTGTCCTTTGAAAAAGGGTGAAATAAAACCCTGTCCATCTTTCCTAGAATGTCTACATGTTCTTTAAGAATTAAAAGTCTGCTTTAGGAATTAAAAAGTACACTAAAACTACATGCATATATTTTCAAGTCCCATTACAGTATAGTTTAAGTTGACATGATCATGGGCCCACACATATTTCTGTTAAACGTTCCGCAACAAAAGTAGCAATTTTTTAAAAAACATAATATTCTATACTTGACTTTAAAAAGAAAATAAAGTAACTCACCCAGCCCTGAAAACCTTCCCTTCACACCCTGTTTTTCCATCCTCTGTGACAAATATCCAATTAAACAACAGACTTATTATTTCAGCATTAGGAGCTCTCTTCTTTAACAGGGACTGACTGCTTACATTGGCATGAGAAAAGAGCTCTAATATGTTATAACGAACTTTTTAGATCTGAGCTCCACACATTAGTGAAAACCATTCTTATATAGTGGGTGCACATTTCTACAGCAGATCCCATGAGTTAACTGCACTATTATCAAAGTCATTTAACAGACAGGTGTGCAGTAGTAAGGAATGTCTAACCACACAGAAGTACTTTATGAAACAAAAAGGCACAGCAGTTGTTAACATCCTGTTGTGCCCAGACAATTCTCCTGCAATGACTTCTGAGTCTTTTCTATTAAGTATTCTTGATATCCTAACTAATGTTACATGGTCCAACGTTCATTATACAGTTTCCTGTTTGTGTTCCAAATCCAATAATCATTTACTCTTGCTCTAGATGACCTTAATGCCTTTCCATTGCTGAAATAATAGCTAATTCCATGAGCCAACAGATGTTTGTCTATAAAGGAAAAAGTTTAAGCATGAAAATACAAACAAATTTCACTAAAATTATAAAGTAGCTATGTGCCTGTCCCCCCTCCAGCACACACACACGTACACACACATTCACAGTCATTTTGAATTTTTAATTAATAGGTTTAATTAACTGAAGTACAGTATGTATTTAATATTATTTATTGAAAGGTTACTAGTCTATTACTCTTGAACTAATTAGACAATCATATAAGTCTAACATAATTAACTTATGTATAGTTACATTCTAAATATTAGTCCAAAATATATATTTACTCAACCACAAGCAAAAGTATAAAATATTTTAGATTCTTGAGAATATGTGACTATAAAGTAAATTAAAAGGCTAAGGTTGAAATCTGTTTAGAAGACAATACTTTTCCCCAACAAAATATTTTTAATTAAGGGATTTAATTTTGTTTATGCAGAATGTTTATTGACTCTTTCTGAAAAGAGCTGAAATGTACATAACCAATATGCATTACTAAGTCTGCTCCTTATTTTACAATAGTTTCTCTTGTCTTCACAGTTTCCCATATAACTTAACCTACAATACGAAAAATCTATAAATCAACTTCAGGATTATTTTTCCTAATCTACTAACTGTTTGACTTTTTTGCTTGACTTAAAAATTTCCAAAACTCAGGGCTGGGTGTGGTGGCTCAGGCCTGTAATCTCAGCACTTTGGGAGACCAAGGGAGGTGGATCACCTGAGGTCAGGAGTTTTGAGACCAGCCTGACCAACATGGAGAAACCCCGTCTCTACTAAAAATACAAAACAAAATAACCGGGAGTGGTGGTGCATGCCTGCAATCCCAGCTACTTGGGAGGCTGAGGCAGGAGAATCGTTTGAACCTAGGAGGCAGAGCTAATGGTGAGCAGAGATCATGCCACTGCACTCCAGCCTGGGCAACAAGAATGAAACTCCATCTCAAAGAAAGAAAGAAAAAAAAAATCCAAAAATAACAGCCATATGGAAAAATCTCAAGCATAAACCAAAGTTAAATTTTATAGTTCAATAAAATAAACATTTTTATAATAATTATAGCTATTTCTAACACTATTAGAACTTAGTAAAAAAGGGTATTAGGCAGCAATGTTAAGTCATGTGAAAATTATGTGCTTCTGATACAAACTTTGGTATTTTTATGTACTTAGTTAACATGTAGTAACTCTGAACTTTTCATCTCAAGTTTTATATAGTACTTTAAAGTTGTTATTCGAAAGCATCACAGTCATTTTCACTGAATAAAGTTGAAAAGTGCAAGCCTGTATTACTTGATGTTTTTGTGACTATTTTTCTGTTTTGAACTATATGTATTTAAAAACTGTTAAGTTGTTTTGTCTGGTAGAATTTGGCTGGGCACAGTGGCTCACGCCTGTAGTCCCAGCACTTTGGGAGGCTGCACTTCAGTTCAGAAGTTTGAGATTAGCCTGGACAACATGATGAAACTCTGCCTCTACAAAAAACAAAACAAAACAAAACAAAACAATTAGCTAAGCATGGTAGCATGCTCCTGTAGTCCCAGCTACTATGGAGGCTGAGGTGGAAGGATCATTTGAGCCCAGGAGGTCGAGGTTGCAGGGAACTGAGGTCACACCACTACATTCCAGCCTGGCAACAGAGCAAGACCGTGTCTCAAAAAATAAAGAAAGAAAAAATAGTAGAATTTGTAAGAGGAAGCTTCAGGGTTGCTATTATTTTATACATAGAGCTTTGGTGTATGTCTTCTCTCTGCTCCTCTTCCATCCAGGCTCATAGTAGGAAAAAAATGTTAGAAAAGGAGAATGAACAATGGCAAAGAGAACAGTAACAAAAATCCCAAGTCCTTTTTCAACTAACTACATTATGAACTCGATACATGAAATGGTAGCCTGCGTGAAAATAAGCAAAATAGACTTCCTTAAATAGCTACAATAGATGCGAGTTTAGATAAAAGATTAGACTCAGAGCCACAAAAAATGCAATTTATGACTGTTGCTACATGTAATTATTACTGTCAAAACATAATTGACAGCTTTTATATTTCATTCCACCCTGACAAAGGAACTTTGGCAAAAAGTAAGTCAGCCACCAGCTTGTGAAGTGATATTAAGTTCATAAGAAGTCTGAGACAACTACATAATGCAAGCAATAAACAGTTCCCTTTCTGCTACAAAAGCACTGCTCATTTTCCCACATGGAATATGATCTTTAGAAAGTTGACACCTGACAGCCTATTGGCCTCAACCCAACACATTAAAACAACTGTCAAGAATGGGAAAATTTTTATCGAACAGTAGGTATGTCAATGATAATAACAGATCTATTTGTAATGAAGCTCATCATCTTTGAAGAAAGTTAATTTCTTTGGTGATTTATACAACACTCATTTTTCATCAACTGACAACAAATTTCAAGTAGATAACCTTTGACTCCCTTAATATCGCATTCTGCTAGTGAAATGCAAATACTCTTTACTTGTGTTACTAAACCTAACACATTTCAAGTTCACAGATTTTATCCAGAATTTATGTTATCATTGAGCCAGCAAACAGAATCCTATATCTTTAAGATGATGTTTGCCCCTCTGAATGTAACTGTCTTATTGCAAGATGGTTTGTAGTATTCTATTTATGCTTTCTGGATGTGCATTGCTTGGCAATTTCTGGGATGTTTCATATAATTTTAGAAGTGGCATCTATCTTACCTTTTCTGAATAAGGATATGATTATATTTCATAAACAGTATCTGTGTTGGTCATGATTTCAATTTAACACTCATCCCCAGAAATTAATGTGTTATGTTTTATAGTGATATTTGTTTTTCAACTTGCTGTGATGCCATTGATTTGCAATATCTAAGAGATACCTTGAAAGAAGTAATGTTTCTCCAACTAAATTTTATCTTGTCAACATTTTAGCATCAAGTTCAGTTTCTGCAGCTGTCTTCATTCTCTGAACTACTATAACACATTGCACTTGTACCACATAGTGAAAATATTAATGTAAGGCACTATTTTATGCCATAAAGTTGGTTTCTCATGCTCTGAATTCCTTTATATCTTCAATAATTTTTATGTACTCATTTTAGAGTTGTTGAGAAAGAATGTTATTTCAGTTTTTTAGTGGCAGTAGGGGTGGTTCTAATCTTGTTGTTTGTTGTTTGTTTCTCTCACTTAGGATAGATGACTTCATGGATTTTGTAATTTTGAATTTGGGGTCCATGTCTGGCAGGGCATTTTCTATGGGAATCCTTTACCACCAAAGTTGAGGGTATTCCCCTCCAAAAAAGATTTTGTACCAACTTCTGTCAAGTGCTCCAGGGAGCTTCACATTAATTTCTTAGCTTAAGGGTTCACAGACCACAGAGTATAAATTCAAATCCCAAACATAAAGTGAAGGAAAACCAAGTCCAGTTTCTGTTTTGTTTTTGGTCTCTGGTAATATTCCTTACATCCTAGTGAACTCACTCAACCATTTACATGGTTGACTATTTTATTAAATTCAGTACTTCCAAGTACTTTATACTTAGAAGATTTTTATATCATGTAATCTGCCATATTATTAAAACTAAACCACCAAGCATCAAAAATTATATGATTTTATTATCTAGGTTACTTTATATATTTTCTTTCTTACTTTTTCAACTTAATTACAACTTACTTAGCTTACTTACAAACAAAAGTTCTTCAAATTAAGTAACTGTAAATTTGTAAAGAAAGCATGCTATACTTGGATCCAATTGTTTAAATTATAAAACAAAACCTGTCAAATCCCAAAATGTCATGATTGGATTACTTTATACAACAGCAAGTTTCCAAATCAGACCCCTGGCAATCTGGTCTATGACAAGAGCCACTGGAGTGTCAAACGTTAGCCCATCATCTTCTGCTTCCCCTATATTGGCAAGATTGATATGGTAAACTGCCTTTGGAGATATGGCATTACTATGATATTTGACACAGCACAAATCAGTATGAAAACATAACTTAGAAAGAACTATGCCCTTCATTGAGATTTGAGAGTCAAAAAAATCTTGATCAGCCCATAAAAAGGCTTCCCCTTTATCTTGACATGACCACCTCTTCCCCCAGCCTGAATTAGAGTCTTACTGAGTTACATGCAAAATTGTTATCATTATCTCCCAAAAGCTGCAGTGAAAATACACTAGTTCCTTTGGAAGGTTTTCTTCAGTCTTCTCTTCTAACAAGATAAGCTTATCAGCTTTACTGAGAATACAGAGGTGGTTCTTAAACTTTGGTGTGTGCAAGAATTCCCTAGTGAACCTATTAGAAGCACAGATTCCCAAACCATCCTTCATGGCGTCTCATATTTTCTCATCAAGTCTAAGGGGATTAGGCATCTGCATTATGATAAAGAGAGAATCTAGCTTTGAGAAAATTAAATACTAGTTCATTCTAGTAAGAAAAAGAAGTCCAGGCAAATTACAAATGTGAGAGTGCTGACAGATTCCACTGGAGGGGAAAGAAACAGAGGATGGAAAAATGAAGTAGATGGAAGTAGACGTGTTACTTAATTTTCGTATTCTTACCTCACTCTTTATGCAAAGAAACTCCTCCCACTCACAGCCTCTGTTCCATTGGCAGCACATCTTTATGACCCTCACTATGAATAATGGAATAATGGTGCTCCTCACCACCCCCTCAACAAAGATGTCTGTGTCTTAATTCCCAGAACCTGTGAATTTTACTTAACATAACAAAACAGCCTTTGCAGCCCATGATTAAGGATCTCGAGATGGGGAGATTATCCTGGATTATAAGTGAGGGCCAAATATAATCACAAGGGTCCTTATAAGTGAAAAAAAAATTTTTTTTGAAGATGGAAAAAGCAATCACAAATGAAGCACACAGCTTCTAGAAACTAGAAAAGGCAAAAAATGGATTCTCCACTAGAACTTCCAGACAAATACAGTCCTGTCGACCTCTTGATGTTAGCCCAGTGTCCTATGTCAGCCTTCTGATATCCACATCTATAAGATAAATGTCCATTGCTTTAAGCTACTAAATTTGTGGTAATTTGTTATAGCAGCAATAGAAAATGAATGCATTCACACTCTGGCCACCAGTAATAGTCACTTGATGCTAAGCAATATAACATATTGGTAGTCCTAACACTGATCTGATTCCCGTTCTCAGGTATTGAAATGTAAATCACAGGGAAAAGGCCATATGTTGACATAAGCTTGTGGGCCCTGGAGCTTTGTGGTCCAGCAGAAGTGGAGATGGCAACTATTTTTTAGTCATGTGCATGCTATTAAATAACCAAAACAAGAGCTATTCTGCAGAAAGAAGTATGAGAATGGAGCAGATGTTCAGAAGGAAGCAAAGATACAAGCGGTGGTTTCCATGACTACATCTATCCAGTAACTCTTGGTTCTGTTTCTCTGGAGAACCCTGACTAATAACATGGCCTTCTGCTGAGGGGTACTATGAATTAGATGGGGTTCTACTACTCCAAGGTCCCCAAATCATCCATTTAGATATAGAAAAAAATTGAGAATTGGAACGTATACATGCAAAAAGATAAAGGTACATTTTCCCAGAAACACCTCCTTGAAAGATACTAGACAGGCTGGGTGCAGTGGCTCATGCCTATAATCTCATCATTTTGGGAGGCCCAGGCAGGTGGATCGCCTGCAGTCAGGAGTTTGAGACCAGCCTGGCCAATATGGTGAAACCCAGTCTCTACTAAAAATACAAAAAAATTAGCCAGGCATAGTGGTGCATGCCTGTAATCCCAGCTACTTGGGAGGCTGAGGCACGAGAATTGCTTGAACTTGGGAGGTGGAGGTTACAGTGATCTGAGATCACACCATTGTGCTCCAGCCTGGGCAACAGAGCGAGACTTCATCTCAAAAAAAATAAAAATAAAAAATAAAAAATAAAAAAATAAAGGAAAGCTATTAGACAAGAGGATAAAGGTTGTAAGTGAGAACCTGAACAGGAACAGAAATGAAGCGCTGTGAAGTGATCGTAAGGCCACCAAGCCTCCTGCTGAGTCCAGCTCACTCTTCTGCTATCAGGAGTCAGAACCAAGAGAACCTGTGAGCTAGATTTCTATTATGTGCTCCATTGGTGGGAGTCAGGGAAACTTTAATGACACAGGGAAGTTCTGACAGGATTGGAGATCTATCAGGCTCTTTTTGACACTGAGTGGCTTCAGGATAAAAGCATTCATTTAAGAATCAGATGGTGGAATGCAGACAGCAGCAGGAAGGAATGCCCTTGGATTGATTAGGTTATTATTCCCAGTTCTTCATTCATTGCCTCCCTGACATAGAATTAGAGATATGCCTTTGCTCTTCTAAGTAGCTTTATTATACCTCCTATTGAGGTAGAAAAATTATATTTTCCCTGCTCATTGATGTTTGAATTGGCCAACTGACTTTCTCTGGCCAGTGTAATGATAGCAGGCATAACTTCTGCAGAGGTTTGCTTTGTGATTGAGAGTTTTGGATGGTTGTCTTTCTTTTACGAAATCCATTATAAGTATATGTCCTGGGTAGCCACTAGTCCAAGAGAACGAGGAAGCATGTGGAGAGTACTCTGATGGGGTTTAGATGTTTGTCCCCTTCAAATCTTACGTTAAAATGTGACCTCCAATGTTAGATGTAGGGCCTAGTCAGAATTGCTTGGGTCGTGGGGAACAGACCTTTCATGAATCACTTGGTGCCCTCCCTGTGGTAATGAGTTACCATGAGATCTGGTTGCTAAAATATGTCTCAGATCTTCCCACCTCGATCTTTTGCTCCCTCTCTCGCTATGTGACAGTCCTGCTCCCCCTACACCTTCCACCATGATTGGAAGCTTCCTAAGACCCTCACCAGAAGCAGATACTGGCACCACACTTGTTGTACAGCCTGAAAACCAAGAGCGAAATAAGCCTCTTTTCTTTATAAATTACCCAGTCTCAGGTATTCCTTTATAGCAATGCAAAACGGACCAACACAGACTCCAACCAGAAACAACCTCAAGGAGGTTTCTTTGGCAAGAAAAATAATTCACCAGGCCTAGAAGAAAACATCCAGTTCCACTTGCCTCCATAGGTTATGCCTAAGGGCTACTACCTCTGGGAAAACAGATGGGAGGTGTCACAGGGTTGTGGCATCTCTATAGGCAAATGGGCACCAATACCTACAGTATTTTTCCACCAGAGCAAAGCTATTTCTTGCTTCTCTTCTAGATTAAATTTAAACATTATCCTTTTGGTGTAGGCTTCCTCCATTGACAAGGTGTTCAACCTTCTGTGAGATGTAGATCATTCACGCCACTACCATTTTTCTCATCACAGTATATATATATCTATTTATTTCTGTATGAGTCCGTCTTACCTGCTATGAATTTTTGAGGGCATGACACACATCATAATATCTTCTTTTGCTCATTACTGAACACAGTATTTCAAAAATATTTGTTGACTGAATGAATTAATGTATGCCTCTGCTATAAGACCCTGGGGAAAGCAGTTATCAAAGCCTCTTCTTGCTCAGTGTTTTTGTGCATGGCCTCAATCCAATAGACGAGGCTAACTGCTCCATGTGGATGAATCTAAGCATTGCCCTCTACAGGTCAGGCTAATATATTTGAGCTTGTAAAATGACATCTCCCAAGTTCGCAAGCCAAGGGCTCAAGGAGTCTTGGATGAGGGTTCTCAATCACTGAAAAATATCTGTTCATTTGTATTATGAATTCATGTTGCAGTTACAATAGCTTTGAAGATGAGGGAGAAGGAGGAGTACAAAAGCAATGGATAAATCACAGGAATTGTCTTCATAGAGAAAAGTGGAACATTAAATATCCCCTCCTTACCTTTCCTTGTTTCTCCACAGTCACATTTATTTGTGGACACATAAACCTAATGCAGAGCACTATTTCACATCTCAGGAAATCGTGCTCCCACTCTTAACTACACCTTGGCACTTACAATTTAATTAACTTATATTCCTATTTATCTTTCATGTGTATACCTGTCACTTCTACTATGTTTATAGGTGACTAACAGCTGGGATCTTGACTTATGCATCTTGCATTTCCCCGCAGGCTCACACGCAGTGTTTGACCTAGATCAATGCTTAGTAAATATTGTTAGTGGCAATGATGATAATGATGATGCCAATGGTCATCTCCTTTTCCTGATGTACTTGTAGAGCTCAGTGGGAAGGATTGGAGCATGGGGTGAAGTGTAATGGGAAATGAGATTAGAAAGAGAGGAAAAGTTCAGATGATACAAAACCCTATGTTTCAACTAATTTATATGGACTTCATCCTGTAAGCAACTGAGATTCATTAAGTTTCCAGGGTCATTTTGTTTAAAGCTATCTGATAGTAATGTGCTGCAATTCAGAATCCAACATCTGGCTTGCCTCCTGGTTTGAGCTACATTGCATGCAGCCTCACACAAATATCTCACAAAGACCTCTTTTCATATAGACAACAGAGAACAGAGACTCCTAGAAGCAGGCAGAGAGAAAAAGGCAAGAGATCATGAAAATTATTAATAATTATTAATATAATTTCTGGGATATTTATTATGAGTAAAACCGTAAGTTAGATGGTGTGAATTCTATACAAATAAAACTTACACAAATCATCTATTAAACTAATTCAATGGGCACTATTATTACATTGATAAGCAGAAGAAATAGATAAACGAGTAAGATGGCTTCTCTCTTCAAAGATTACAATTCAGTGAGGAAAACAACATTAAAATCATTATAAAAATAATCATTCAACTGCAGTTGTGTGTTGTTATTAAAGAAAAATACAAGATGCCTTGAAAGGGCCTCTCAGGAAAGGGAAGGATCTAGAAGGTCTTCTAGGAAAGGGTTTTAAACTGAGAACTGGAGTTAGCCAAAGAACCAAGATCCCACCAGGCAGAGAAAATAGCTTATGTCAATGTTTTAAGAAGGAAAAACCCTGGTAAGTTTGAGAAAATAAAAGACCTAGTGTGACTGGAGCAAAGTAAGCTAGGGAGAGAATAGTACAAGGTTGGGCTGTGGGTATAGCAAAGTGAGGTCATTCAAGTGCTTTGGACCATTGTAAGATTTTGAACCTTATCCCAATAACAGAAGCTAAAAGAAAGTTTGAAGCAAAGGAGTAATATAAACAGTATTGTGTGCATGCACATATGTACACATATACCAATATATTGCACATAAACATGCACACACATATTACAGGCTATGTATATTTTAATTTCAAGATCACTCTGTATTCAAGGAGAACAAAGCTAAATGGAGGAAAACAGCCACAGGAAACCACTGTAGTCCACAAGAGATGACAGCTATTTGGTCTAGGATGGAAGGTATGGAATTGAGAAAAGAAACTAATTCAAACCAGATTTCAGAAACTCAGTAAAAGAATTTGCTAGTTAATCAGGCATGGGGCATGAGGTGAAAGAAGATGCAAAGGATAATGTTTTCTGCCACAATTAAGTAAGTTGATGGTGATGTCATTTACTGAGATAGGAAACATCAGAGAAGATTCAGGTTTGGACAGATGTGAAGTCCATGGAGAGTTGCTTTGTTTATTTATTTAGAGGGATGCAGGTGGGTGTTGTTGTTGTGGTTGTTATTATTTGGAGATGGAGCCTTGCTCTGTCACCAAGCTGGAGTGCAGTGGCATGATCTCGGCTCACTGCAACCTCCAACTCCTGGATTCAAGTGATTCTCCTGCCTCAGCCTCCCGAGTAGCTGGGATTACAGGCATGCACCGCCACGCCCAGCTAATTTTTATTAGAGATGAGGTTTCACCATGTTGGCCACAATGGTCTCAATCTCCTGACCTCGTGATCCGCCTGCCTCGGCCTCCCAAATGCTGCGATTGAAGGCGTGAGCCACCACACCCAACCAGGTAGTTATTTTTAAACTGATAGGAAGCTTACCACAAGTAGGGAGATATTGAAGACACAGATAAAAGAGGATACTTAAAAGAGAACAGTTCTTGAACAGCAGAAGAGCCTTCTCTGAAAAAGCTTCTACTCCAGCGGTGAGAGAAGTTAAGCATATGTAACAGGGAGAATATTTTAAGTATATCAATGTGTCCTTCTCTTGCAATTTCATGTGGCCTGCTCCCACAAATTTGCCTTGGGAATTTAGATGATTTTAGCCAGGAAACAAAGAGAAAGAAAGGAAAATATAATATTCAGCTTCAAATATACAAAATGGATTATTTTACCTGTTAAAAAAAAATAATAAGTTTGAAAGCCAGAGAAAGAAATTTTTATACTACTTATGTCCCCCTTGTACGTAGTAAGAGAAAAGATTGAGGGTCTGGATCTTAGAGTTTCATATGATAGAGTACCCAGTGAGGAAAGAGGAGGAAGGAGTTCAGCCCCATCGCTCACATCCAGAGGGACTGTGGGAAGGAGAAAGATGCCACCACATGCCTCTGTGGGCTGCCTTGGAGAGCTGAACTCAACTCATCTCTTTGCTTACCCATACTTTCTTTCGGCCATTAGAGTGCCTTTTGTGGAGTCAGCTTTCCTGCCTCTGCCTCAGAGCTGTAAGAGGGCCTCTGAATTAAGAAAGAATCACCTCAGCAGCAGAAGTCTGCAGACTGAATAGCATGGTCAGGAATTCATAGACAGACTTCAGTGGTGTTGACAAAAATAGCCAAACTCTGTAAAGTATTGTAAAAGATTTATTCTGGCCAGGCACAGTGACTCATGCCTGTAATCTCAGCACTTTGGGAGGCCGAGGCAGGTACATCACTTGAAGTCGGGAGTTCAAGACCAGCCTGGCCAACATGATAAAAACCCTGTCTCTACTTAAATGCAAAAATTAGTCGGGCATGGTGGCAGGCGCCTGCAGTCCCAGTTACTCAGGAGGTTGAGACAAGAGAATCTCTTGAACTCGGGAGGCAGAAGTTACAGTTAGCCAAGATCGCACCACTGCACTCCAGCCTAGGCAACAGAGAGTGTCTCTGTAAAAATAAATGAATGAATGAATGAATATTTATTCTGAGCCAAATATGAGTGACCATGGCCATGACACAGCCCACAGGAGACCCTGAGAACATGTGCATAAGGTGGTTGAGACAGAGTTTGGTTTTACACATTTTAGGGAGACATGAGCCATCAATCAAATACATTTAAGATATACACTGATGCAGACTAGAAAGGTGGGACAATTTGAAATGGGCGAGCTTCCAGGTTATAGGTAGATTTAAAAATTTTCTGATTGGCAATTGGCTGTTATTATCAATAGAAAGGAATGTCCAGGTTCCATAAGAGGTTGTGGACACCAAAGTTGTATCATGCCAATGAAGCCTCCAGGTAGCAGACTTCAGAGAAAATAGATTATAAATGTTTCTTATCAGACTTAAGATGTGTATTGATGCTAAATACTAGTTGGCTTTTCCTGAATTCTAAAATGGAGGAGGGCATAATGAGGCATGTCCGAACACCCCCTTCCCCTCATGGCCTTAACCAGTCTCAGGTTAAATTTGGAGGGTCCTGGCCTAGAGGAGGAAGTCCAGTTAGACTTCTCACAAAGCCAGTAAGAGCTGATATAGAGCCCCAAATCATCAGAGAAAATAACTGGAACAAAGCAGGAGTTACAGTGGCTTTCATCAGCAGCTGCGGACAACAGCAGAGCCCTAGGGAGAAGACCATTTGTATAGCAGAGGTCCTCAGCCTAAGGAGAAGCCCAGAGCAGACACCCGCAGCAGAGACCAACACGCCTCCGGGGAATAATGTCCAGGTGGAAGAACCAGTCTCCCTAAGACAGACAAGGACAAGTGAAACCCCCTCCACTTCCCACACCTAGGGGCAAACGGCAAGGGACTGGAATTCTGAAAGACATTTACCTAAGTCATCCAAACAGAGCAGTGAATGACAGTCATAAGATCAGCTACAGAAAAATAAAAATAAAAACCTAATTGTTCATTGTACATCTTAGTGTAATGTTAATAAATCTGAGACCCCATTGATATTTATAAATAACAATATTATCACATCAACGATGATAGATGTCATGTAAGGTGCATAGTTGAAAGGCTATAGATAGGATAACCATCCCTGGAAAAAATTGCACTGACTACATTTTAAACAGAAGGTACAAATTAAGCAATGGAGAAAAGGAGGGGGACTGTAGCTCAATTTTCATGGATACACCAAGGCTCACAGATACACCAAGATATTCCCCATCTCATCCACCTGCACACCAAACACTAGTGGCTCCAGAATCCACCTCCAGACCCCACTCACTTATTAGCAGAGAAAGAGCCAGATTGAATTCCCAATAATTGAAAGATGAAACCAAACCTTCAAGGATGATTTTTTGCATACCAGCTGGGCTGGACAAGGTAGGCACGAACAGGCATGAGAATGTATTCATGATTTTAGATGACACAGTTCTCAGAAAATCCCCCTTTTTGTTATGTTCGGTGATATTCTGGTAACCGTTTAACAACCTCCACTGGGGAAAGGGAAGGATCCTACTTTGTAGTGTTTGCAGATGTCCATGATATAATACTCCCACTATGGCCAATTTTGAGCTACAAATGTGATTTCAACTGGCTCACAAAATTCCTCCAGATTTAATAATGGGCGTTCAGGAGCCACCAGGAGCTGGCTCCAGCTCACCACTGTGACTCTTAAAGAGCCATGATAGGGCACTGTCTATATCAAAATCTAACTTGAGTGGGTCCCACAAATCGCTAAGTTTTTACATGGACTTCTATCTAAGTAATACACATTGTGATCTTCAAAACAATGCCACATTAAGAAGTCAAATATTAGGTTGAATTAAATCATATAAGCTTCATTCTACTAACCTATGTATTTTAAGTCCTTGTCTGCCTTCATTCTACTAACCAGTCTATTTTATTTTTATTTAGCTCGTGTGTAGGAAATTGATTTCCCTTTAGCATGACCTTATATTTCATAAAGTAATCATTCTTCAATTGTGTTAGGAATCTGCCATTAACAAGTTGCTTGTTGCAAATACAGAAAAGCCCTCTGCTGGCTCACCACTGAACGTCAATGTGCATGCTCTCAGGCTGTTAACCATTCTTTTCCCTGCCTTGCTAAGCTGAGCCAAACTGCAAATTCTGTCTTAAAACGCCATTAAGATAAGAGTGGCCTGTTTCTAGTAGATTTCATTGTTGATATATGAGACCTTTCAGTTTATAAATCATATAATATTGAATCATTCCAAAGATTAGTTATAATAGCCCAAAAAAACATAAACATCAAGCTCCCATTTAAAAACTGTATTCTGAGATATTAAAAAGGGAGAGAGGGAGGGAGGGTCCACTTACTGGGTACATTAAAAGGAATTACATTTTTTTAAAAACGAGGCTTTTGCAACACTTTTTCTAAATAACAGGGTTAAGTCAAACGCTTTCTGAGAAGGAATTTGAAAGGAAAAAAAAAATTGTAAAGACCTCATTATTCCATTGTTATTTTAGTCTGATTCAAATATCATATGGCTTGTGGTTTGTACAATGTTTCCAGTTTGGTATTTATTTTCCCCTTTTGTGATTTCTAATAGGAAAATAAGCAAAAGTTTATTTTTTTAATTTTTAATATTTAAGACAAACCTGGACAAAAAATCAGTATTACTTTTATAGTCAGAAAACATAAATGTAAGTGCTATATTAAATAATATTTTAGAGCGCTCTCTAGTATAATGTTATATAATGGAAAACTTTTTCTCTTTTAGTCAACAAATAATTTATTACAGCAGTATTGTCAGATTCTTCTTACAGTAATTGAAAATTTGTCATGGCTCAAAAGAATTAGAACATAATATTCTGGTTATGTTTTTGGTTGGGGAATTAGAGTGTGTTTATTTTCCCTATATGAATACGTCTTAAATTATTCTTGGTGACTTATGGTGATTCTGTTGGGTGATTTAAATTTGCAGTTAGAAGGTCTTGCTTCATTGATGGGCTAGGGAGTTACTCAAGGTTCTTTGGTTGCAAGTATTGGAAGAAACTAACTCTGCCCAAGCATTAAGCAAAATAGGGAATTATTAGGTTATTGGAGATTCCACAGAACTAGTAGGAAGGTTGAAGAATCCTACTTAGTAAAATGAATATTAAGCTATCATCTAAAATAAATGAATTCCAACTGTTTCATATTTCCTTATAAAAACTCTGCTGAAGATTTGAAGTCCCTCGAGGGCCTGACTAGGTCACATGCCTAACCTTTGGCTATACAAGAGTATCTAGGGACCCCTCGGCTTCCTTTATTAGCTTTCCAAAATTCCATACAGTTGGAGGAGTATAATTCCCAAAAGAAAATCAGTGTTGTTAGTAAGAGGCAGCTAAAACAACAAAGGTCCACTGCACTGCTTATCCAATTTTGTTCTGAGCCATCACTAACTCCACTGATACAAGAGAATGACAGCCACTTCTCTGGGCCTTGGCATCTTCTTTTGTAAAATGAGAAGGACATGTCAGATGACTTCAAGCTTTCTGTATTTCACATTCACAAATCCAATTTAGGCAGATACTGAAACTATCTTTGGAAAATGTTTCTGTCTAATCAAAAGGACTTTCCCTAACCCTTGTCATTCTCAGTCCTCACTATTCCTCCCTCTCAGTTATACTCACATCTTTAAAGAACATCTGTAGCTTCCTGGCTCTTGCACATGTACAGCAAGCCTCCAAAACTCAGTGAATCTCACTTGGAGAATTTTTAAACCAAATGCATTTTACTCCAGCATATACGAAGATAAGTTACACTGTCTGAAATATAATATTTCCTTCATCAAAGAGTAGATATTCCCAATAATATATGCTAACATCATTATTATGATTATTATTATTATTATTATTATTATTATTTTAATTGAGATGAAATCTCGCTCTGACATCTGGGCTGGAGTGCAGTGGCACAATCTCAGCTCACTGCAACCTCCGACTCCCAGGTTCAAGCAATTCTCCTGCCTCAGCCTCCTGAGTAACTGGGACTACAGGCATGCGCCACCAGCTAATTTTTGTATTTTTAGTAGAGATGGGGTTTCACCATGTTGGCCAGACTGGTCTCAAACTCCTGACCTTGTGATCTGCCCGCCTCAGGCTCCCAAAGTGCTGGGATTACAGGTGTGAGTCGCTGCACCTGGCCCGCTTACCTTATTCTTAAGAATAAGGTTCTTTAAATTATTTTCTGTTTAAAATGAATTTCTGAAGTTCCTTTCACAAAAATAAAAATTCTTTGTCTTAACAAAGAAAAAGCCTGCTGCTCCATCTAGAGGACATTTTATATTTTCCAATTGAAGGGGTTTAGGGAGCCTACTCTAGATGTTCAATGTTCCAAATCTTGCTAAAAAAATTCCACAATTTTCTCAAATTCAACTGATTTGTTTTTTAAAAATATTTTAAATGAGTCCATACTGTGTAAGAATGAAGAGGACATTTCCCTCATCTCTCAGTTTCAGCCAAAGATTGTCTAAGTAATAACCTTTATTTTTTCATGAAATATTTGGGCACATACTATATACTCACTGTACTTACTTCTGGGATTTTTATGATTTTAAAAATGATTTCTAACAACCACTTACTAGGTCTTAATCATTTTCATCAATTATCAGACTTTTTTAAATTTGACAGATATTTCCCCTAGTTTAAATATACGAAGACATTGGAGAAAAATACTCACGTTCTTTTTCACTTAGAATTACACAGCATTTTTCTCCAAAAAGACTCGCCTGTTAAGAGAGCATGCTATTTTTATTTTTAGTGACCAGAGTGGCAGTTGGGTAATGCTTCACAGCATCTTGGAGAAACTTCCTTTTTTAATGTAAAATCTAGGACCTTATTTTAGTGAAGCAATGTTTCCAGCATGGAAATTCACTTTTAACCACATGGAGAGCAAACACACCCTCTATTTTCCCACAAACGTCTGTGAGAAAGTCAGATAACATGGTGAGAGCAAAGAAAGGGGGCTAGGAATAAGAAGCTGGGAGAGAATTCCATGGGGGAGGAGGGGTCCCTGGCTGACCTTAGGCTATGGCCATCTCAGTCAGGGAAGGGTAGCTGACCATGACCGGACCAGCAGGCAGGAGCCCTCCTGGAACTGCACTGGTTTTGTCAGAGGCAGAAAATCAACCCCACAGCAAAGTGTATGAGAACAGAAACAACTGCTGAGCAAAAAGTTTGGCTCTGAGGTCTGACTTGTCCTACTGATCTCATCAAAAAGTTTGTCATATGTCCTGTGGGTATTCAAGAGTGACAAAATAATGTATCTAACGTTGAAGTTACACAAGCCAAGGACTTTTTCTCATAGACAGAAAGAAGAGGAGGAAAACAAAAACAACAGCAACAGTGGTTAGGGTCAGTCTTGATACCTCTTTCACAACGTTCTATATATTCTTAAGAAGAAATTATTATTCTTCTAACAGATAGCTAATGTAATAACTTATAAGTGAATATGGATTTCTTGAAAGCAAAAATATAAATCTCTTCTAACGCACCACAGCATGTAAAGCTGGTACAGCAGTCTCTACTTCCTCTCTTGCCATTCACAAGACAGCGAGATCATTTGTCCAAAGTTAGAGAGCTAGTGAGCAGCAAAGCTGAGCCCAGGACTGCCTTACAGGACTGATCCCCAGCCATCACTCTTTCTATTACAATGTAATCGGTATAACACTAGTTTAACACCACCAGTTGTCAATAAATTCTCAATATTCTGTCCCAGTAAGAGGCCAACTGTTTAAATGTTGCATTCTTATTTTGAAGGATAAATAACAGAATGAAACTTTATAAAATGTAATCATATTTGGTTATTTTGAGTAAATGTGACTATATTAAGAAACACAGTATATGGTTTATAAAAATTCACTTATCTCCTCTCTGCCTTGTTCCAAAACAGTATCTGGACAGTAATCAATAATTTTATTTATTTCTTTATTTATTTTGAGATGGAGTCTTGCTCTGTCACCCAGGCTGGAGTGCAGTGGCACAATCTCAGCTCACTGCAACCTCCACCTCCTGGGTTCAAGCGATTCTCCTGCCTCAGCCTCCCGAGTAGCTGGGATTACAGCTGCCCACCACCATGCCCAGCTAATTTTTGTATTTTTAGTAGAGATGGGGTTTGGCCATATTGGCCAGGCTGGTCTTGAACTCCTGACTTCAGGTGATCCGCCCGCCTCAACCTCCCAAAGTGCTGGGATTACAGGCATGAACCACTGCTCCCAGCCAGTATCCAATAATTTTAAAGTTGCAATACGAAAAACAAACTTGGAGATGTCATATGGCCAGGTTTGATCTATCCTAGAAGGTAAAGACAAGGTGGTCTAAGGCCTATGAGTTACACTACTCCTGTCTGTTCCTAGCCCACTCCCTTGCAATAACAGAAAGCCTAATCAGTGAATCAGCCTGCCTGAGATGGAAAGGCTGGCCTTTCCCTGTTAGCTGCAACATTACTTAAATTCCTCTGTACCACTCTGGGAAAAGCATCAACTACAAAGTAAAGGAAGAACTATTTTTAAAAAGAAACCACTAAGGATGCTAACATGATACAAAACTTGGATTCACTCTCACACTGAGATGTCAGTGTTCACTTTGCCCACGGTTTTGGCAAAAGATAAAGTTGGGAATAGATTCTTCCCAAATGGCAAACAGTGATTTGATACCAGTGATACCTTGGTGTCCAAAAGAAAAGGTAGATCTCAGCTTTAATTATTTTATTGTGCTTCTTTGAATTTATTTTATGGCTTCTAAGCATTAAAATATTTTAAAATTGTGCTAATTGAAATCTGCATTTTACCAGGCTGGGGAAGTTCTTTCATCTGTCAGTTAAGATGCACAGCACATCCTGTTCCCAAACAAATGACTCAGCAAATATCAGTGACAGGCAAGCATAAAGCAGCCTAAAAGTCACATCCAAATACAGTTTGCTATTAATGCCATCATGTGCCAAAATAAATCATAAAAACTACTGCATTGCTATGTCTCCTAATTAAAATGCAAGATCTATAATATTTCTGCTGGCCACAAAAATGGTGCCAGAGATGCTGTGGTCAGCGTCAGGAGACCCTATCAACCTGTGTCTACCACTTCCAGTCACCCAAGCTACCATGGATGTCTAGTCAAGTCTCACAAAGTAGAAACAAGTTTGGGATGAGTCTTCTTATTATATCCAGTTGTTTTTTCTCTCTCCAGAGCTTCTTCCCATATAGCTAACTGATTTCTTGGTTTCACTTCAAATTATTCCTGAGCAAAGAAGATCACCCTAGGAGAAAGATGAGAATCTGTAGACCTGCTGTCCTTGTGAATGATATGCTCCCGGTGCATCAAACAGTCAATCTCAAACCTAGCCTGCATATTTAGATTTATCTTGGACAGCCCCATCTAGACCAATGAAATTCTACTTTCTAAGTATGGGGTTCAGGCATTAGCATTAAGCTGCCCCAACATTCAGTAATATGAGTTTTGCAATCTACCTCTTTTGGTCTTTCAGATAACTATAGCGTCATTTCAGAAGCTTCCTAGAAATTCACTTCTTCCAAGAAATGAATTAGTACTAAACAATTTTTGCTAAAGGGGGCAGGAGAGGTTAAAGAAAAAAAAAATCCAACCTCATTCTGATGAGACTTGACCAACTTCCCAGCTGCTGGGTCTTCTTTGGTCAATTGGTCAAAGACTGGATTCTCTTTGTTTTACTCAGAGGCATGTTTGCTATCCATGCCTAAAAGAAAATAAACAATAAGTTAAAGACAATGTTGAGTAAAAGATTATTCAACTGGGATTTACAAAATCTGGATTGTGTTTAGCAGTTAATAGTTGTGGGACATGGGACCTTGAACTTAGCTCTCCATGTTTCATTTTCCCATCAGAAAAATGGAATCCTATACTTCCTTCTTCCAAACTCTCTATTAATCTGAGTATCTATTTATGATTCATTAACCAAAAAGCCTTAAAGGATGCACTCTTCTTCACATTGCCAAAAATGGTGGAGTAGACTTTCTCCCTATGCACTCATACAAAGACATTAAATTAGAGAGTCCAAATTATAAAACCCTTAGAAGATTAAAAACAGATAAAATAATTAAAGCAGAGCTGAAGCAGAGCTGTGGGAAAGCTTTACTAAAACTAAAATACTGAAAGGTCTGTGGAGGATCAATTGTTTATGATCCTATTCTCTAGAGACTGAAATTCTTTGGATATACCAGATGGTTTTATTTATATAACAAAAGTTCAGCTCCAGTGAGGTGCTGCTTGCAAATTCACACACAAATAAAAGAAACTGTGTTTATGTTTGTACATATCTTTGCTCATAAGAGGGAGTTTCCTTTGCTTTTTATGGACATTTGAACAAATTTTATACTTATAATGCTAAAGAGAAGGTTCACCTTTTTATATTTATTATTATTATTATTATTATTATTTGAGATGGAGTCTTGCTCTGTCACCCAGGCTGGAATGCAGTGGTGTGATCTCAGCTCACTGCAACCTCTGTCTCCGAGGTTCAAGTGATTCTCCTGCCTCAGCCTCCTGAGTAGCTGGGATTACAGGCACATGCCACCACGCCTGGCTAATTTTTCTATTTTTAGTAGAGACAGGGTTTCACCATGTTGGTCAAGCTGGTCTCGAACGCCTGACCTCATGATCCGCCCACCTCAGCCTCTCAAAGTGCTGGGATTACAGGCGTGAGCCACCGCTCACCTCTTTTTAAAAGGAACAGCAGCTTCCCAGTATAGCCAAGTAATCCCCAGAACATGAAATTTAACACAGAAAATTTCTGACTTTTGTGGATCTTCTCTATCCAAGGGCATGACAAATATTTAATTCACTCTTCAATGTTCATATTCAATCCCATTTCTTCAAATAGCATCGTTGAAAATTAAAAAGGAATCTCAACCCTCTCCCCAAGTGAATATTTCAAGCTGCATCCTGTGTCAAGTCCTGGCACTGAGTCAGCCTTGTCAGCCCAATTTAGAGCACATGGCAGTAATCCAATTCATTGTGGCTGTTTGTGGTCCCCAGATCAGGTTTCAAAAAAGAAGGGGCAGCAATCCGGTGACCTTCTCAAGATAGTAGAAAACAACTCTGGTCATGACTGACATCTGATCTTTCTGCTAACATTAGCTCCTAATCAAAGATGGTGCCAAGATTGTATCCGACACTAGCCCACAAATCTTTCTGTCCTCCTCCAAGAGGTGTGGGCATCCTGTCACCCACTGAGTTTCAGTTTTAGAATGACTGTCCCTTTCAGATCCAAGGAAGTCTGGTTTTATTGACATTTGAGATAAAGCTCAAGGCCTGTCTTAATTGAGCTTTCCGGTTATTTATAATGCATACGTATTTACTATTCATTGTCTTTATACTTATCCTCACTAAGTATAAGGTGTTCAATGTGATTCTTAATAAAGACATAGTTATAACTTTCTAAAATTAACAACCCCAGAATATTCATATTAAAATCAGGAGATGGCATCCACTTGGAAGCTTTTTCTGTGCATCTCTCATCCTGTCATCCTTTTTTTTTTTTTTTTTTTGAGACGCAGTCTTGCACTGTTGCCGAGGCTGGAGTGCAGTGGCACCATCTCGGCTCACTGGAAGCTCCACCTTCTGAATTCACGCCATTCTCCTGCCTCAGCCTCCCGAGTAGTTGGGACTACAGGCACGAGCCACCATGTCTGGCTAATTTTTTTTTTTTTTTTTGTACTTTTAGTAGAGACGTGGTTTCACCATGTTAGCCAGCATCCTTTCTTAAAAAATGTATTACTCTTCCTGGGCTTTGAGTCATCCTTCCTCCATACTTCTGCTGGATCTTCAGGACTGGCTCAGGCATGGCCACAAATTGGCCCCAGGAACGTCTGCAGAAGTAAACTTTACCTCCTAGGCCGGGCCCCATTTTTCTTACTTCACCAAATACTAAGTATCAGTATAAAAAAAAACAACCTGGCCACTTGCCTAAGTCGTCCCTAAATCAGGAAGCTGTTCTTGATGTGAAGAGGCCTTTGGGGAATGCTGTTGTTTTCTCATCCCTTACCTCTTACATAAAAGTCCATGTTGAGGCCTGACGATTCCTGGAGCTGTGGACGTGTTCAAAGTAACTACTGGCTTTGCCCCAGCTCTGAGTTTACACATAATATATTATTTGAATTAGTTGAGTTCCAAGTTTTCTATACAGAATTTTATCTTCTTTCTATCTCCATAAACAAACAATCTTTGAAGCTAGATAATATGAGAAAAGAGGATGGAATCATTTCACCCTGCCTTGTTTGTTTCCATGAGGATTCTAACCAAAAGGAAAAGATGAGTCATTCTGCATCATTTCCTATGTGGTGCTTTGGACTCTGTGCTATCTTAGCCAAAAGAGGGCAGCACTCCATGGGTTTTGAATTCACAGGAAGCAAAACTTCAAACAGTTTTTAATTGAACTCTTAAGCAAGGCACTGTACTCTATTACATGGGATAACACAGATTAATAAGACCGCCCCAAACAAGCAGGAACAGGAAAGGAGAGAACAGTTGGGGAGAGCAGTTAAAACACTGTCATGTGTTTGGGAGTCGTGAACGATACGTCTGAAAATAAAGAATGGATGAGATTGTGAGGGTTCCTTGATGATTAGGCATTTATTCTTTATTTGAAATGCAGTGGGGAGCCTCTCAAAGTTTTTCAACAAGTGAATCATATGATTAGAACTCTGTCTGGGGAAGATACATGTGTTAGGGATGTATTGGAGAGATTAAAACAGGAAGACCAAAGAGCAGAGGGAAACATGGATAGAAAAATAATACAAGAGACATCCTGGAAGTGATGAAGAGCTAAACCAGAGGTATGACAGAGAGAAAGGGAGGGTGGCACCTGATGGGAGAGACACAGCTAAGTAGGAAAGATGGACTTTAACGGACTTGATAGAGGGAGAAAGGGACCAAGATAAACCCAGAGTTTCACATCTGAGTCCTGGGCATATGGTAGAGCCTTTAACCAAAATTAGGAAGAAAGAAAAACACAACTGTTTGAAGCAAACGTAGCAAATTTGGTCTTGAACACATTTTCCCTTCAGAGAGCGTGAGATGTGACTAAGTTGCCAAGATATAAGGGTTAAAAGATAAAAATATAGGAAGGGTATGACTTAAAGGACTACCTTGGAAAGAAGTAGCCCTAAATGCTTACCTGAAAGCCCAGTGCTGAATCTATGGCCCACTTGCAAGTGCAGTGTTGAGCCTTAGTGGCCTGTGTTTCTATACCTTCTTGATGTCATCTAACTCTCCCTATTTGTCCCTTTGTTCTTATATTTTTATAGTTGTATCTTATGGTAGTGCCACCTCAAATCATTTTGTGAATAAATTAGAATAAGCAGCAATTAATCAATCCTAATTATTACATCTTTCTATATAGACTTTAAGACACAGCCATCTTCAGTAAGCACATAGGACCCGTGTGTAAAATGCAGATCACAATATTTACTGAAAACTAATATGCTAGGCAGTAAACTAAAAGTTTTATACACATCATTTCATTTTATATTATGATTAACAAAACAAGATTATGAAGTAACTCCATTATTATCCCTTTTTACAGATGAGGACATCGAAACACAATGACATTAATACTAATTTGGCTGGGTGCAGGGGCTCACACTTATAATTCCAGTACTTTGGAAGGCCAAGGTGAGCAGATCACTTGAGATCAGGAGTTCAAGACCAGCCTGACCAACATGGCAAAACACTGTCTCTATTAAAAATACAAAAATTAGCCAGGCGTGGTGGTGCACACTTGTGATCCCAGCTACTTGGGAGACTGAGGCAGGGCAATCGGGAATCGCTTGAACCCAGAAGGCAGAGGTTGCAGTGAGCCGATATTGCACCACTGCACTCCAACCTGGGCAACAGAGGGAGACTCCATCTCAAAAAAAAAAAAAAATCAATTTATAATATAGCAGAATTTACATTACAACCCAGGCAGCCTGACCTCAGAGCCAGCGTACCTAACCACTATGCCTACTTCCTCTCTGCCCACATTGCCTGTCTCATTATACCACCCCATTTTCCTGATTCCTCTCTATATGTCTCATGCTCCACTTTAGGATGCCATTTACATGTGTTAATAGAACATTGGCCTCCGGGGCAGTGTCTTGAATCAGGAAACTGTGTTGCCTCCATATGTAGAGGATAAATTAGTAGGTTTAAGAAAAGGTATACTACTTCATTTTTCTCAAATTAAATTAAATCTATCTCTGAACCCCTACCCATCAGGGCAGATGAGTAACAGTCCAGTACTTGTCATATGGGAGACACAGTTCCTCCTCCCATGACATCATGCAGGAATACTAACTTATAAGATGCCAGAAAATAAATGGGAGGGAGAAGCTAAGGAGCCATGTTTACTTTTGGCCCTTTATGTCATCCAAGTTGCCTGATATTAGGCAGCCCCAAAAGGGCTCCTCAATCTTGTTCTTCCGTCTGTTCATGAACTTAACCACTGAAGTCCTCAACATTGATTCAGTGGCACAGTTGTTGGAGTCTAGCCTTCCTGAACACTCAACAATTACATAACTCTGGCACTATGGACAACAGGGGCCCACTCAGATTATCTCAATTTTAGGGATGCTCATTACTACCTCCGCTACATAGGGCCATTATCCCCCTGGTCCCAACCTTGAGAATCTTCCCTTTCCTAGAAAGTCTAGCTTCAGGCTTTAGAAAACAATTTTTGTCTATTAAATTGTCAATGAGGCTAATGAAAACCACATCTCTAAAACACACAACCTTCTCAGTATGGGAGAGAAAAAAATACATCTTTTACTATCGACTCCTTTACATTAGCTAGAATGAAGAATATTAAGATATATATTATTCTGTCACTTAACTATAGTGGAAAAGGAAAAATTAAAGTGATGAATTAATAGTAAAAGTGTCTTGTCTTCTTATAATAGCCAGAAGTTAAGCCTGGTGCAGCTAATGTGTTTCATCTAGCCTGATAACTCATTGCTTAGTAGAATCTGCCTGAAGCAAAGAATTGAGAAATAGTTTAACGTCATGACTGGGTTTGACAGAAAAGGGCTTGCCATTAGTATAGACAAGGAAAATACAAGCAACATGCTACATATTTTCCATTCCTAGTTTAAACATAAACTACAGTTTTGCTTACTAAGCAAATTGATCCAGTCCCAAGTACCATAACTATGGGGAAAAGGAAGCTATTTGAAAAGAGGAACACTCTAATATACATAATAATCACCCATAAAGAGTTTCTACAAAAGAGTCCCACATCAGATATAATTCAACAGCACTAATAGCCAGGAGTATATACTATCAATGAAATGTCCCTAGGGAATCACGATGCCACTTGTCCAATGACCACAATTTGAGAAACACTCCTATGGAGAAAGGGTCCTATTTGTTCATCTCTGTCTGCCCTAATGCTTCCCAACAGCCAACTGAAGACCTCCAATCTGCAGCCCTAGCCTCATTCATCCCTGGACCTATCCTAGCCTGTTTAGCAGGATGGTGCCAAGCATCAATCTTGATGCTCTAAAGCTCATGGAATCTTACACATTCCTGTGTCTTCTACAACTACCAATGTGTGGTGACTATGAAGTCTATGACTTTAGTCCATTCTCTTTCTTGAGCTCCAGATCAACATATTTAATTGTCTATAGGTAAGTCCACAAAGACTACACACTTAGCATGTCGGAAACTAAATTGAACTCATCGTTTCCTAATATACTCCTCTAAACAACATCCTGATTCTTTCTCTGTTATCCATTTTAGTAGGTGACATAATTATTAACCTGATTTCTCAAGACCAAAAGAAACAAAAAACCAAAATAACCTGGAGTCATCTTGAGAGTCCTGCTACTTCAAATCTTACAGCTAGAGTTTCAAATCCGAGGAAACATAGATCACAGGCCCTTGAATTATTGCTGCTATTTGTTGAAAGAGAGAGAGAGAGAGAGAAGACATACTACCTCAGTAGGACTGTCATCTCCAATCTAAGCTACTGCAGTAATTACCTAGTTGGTCTCCACAGGGCAATGATACATGTTTATGCAGTGTGTGCTCTGCACAGTCCCTGCACTTGACTTTGTTGATGAAGGCACAAGTTATATTGTAAGGATTATAGATTTTTATATTTTTATAAAAATTTTCTCACTCTTCAGTAAAATGTCTGTTGTAAGGTAATTGTTGGTATAAAATTTTGTAAAAAATGAAGTGAAAAGTAACTTGAGAGAGGGTACCCTTTTCTAATTTGTATAAAAGTTCCACATGGGCTATTAGCAGCCTTCAGTTTCCCTGATTCTAGACTTTCTCTCTAAGCTGTTCATGCATTTCTGCCGTGGTGATCTTTCCAAGTGCAAACTTTATCATGGTTTTCCTTCCATAAAGTACAAACATCTGCATATCTGCTTCAGCCTACCTGCTGATGTGAACTCCCTATGCTTCAGCCATCCTGAGCTTCTTACATTACTCAAATGTATCATTGCACATATTTCACATGTGCAATTCTGTCAGCTATTAATTCCAATCCACTCCATCCCTACTATATTCTATCTGAAAAATTTATAATCTTCCTTCTAGACCAGCACAAGTGTTTCCTTCTTTGAAGGCTCTCTGCTACCTCCTTCTCTACCCTGGAAAAGCCACCTCTTCTCATTTATGCTTTCAACCAACTTCTAGGTCAATTGATCATACTGCATTACAATTCTTTGTTTTTTTAAATTCATCTCTTATAGTAAACCAGGAACTCCTTGGTTTAGTATAATCATGCACTATTTAACTTTTCATTTCCTATGGTGATGCAAATTGGTATAGACATTTTAAAGGAAACTTATTGGGTCAGTTGGATCTAACTGGCTCTACTGCCTGCTGTCTAGCACTCTCTTTCAGTTATGTTTCTTCCTGCTGGCAAGTTTTCACTTTGTTTTTTTTTGTTTTGTTTTCAGACGGAGTTTCACTCTTGTTGCCCAGGCTGGAATGCAATGGTGTGATCTTGGCTCACCACAACCTCTGCCTCCCGGGTTTACGCCATTCTCCTGCCTCAGCCTCCCAAGTAGCTGGGACTACAGGCGCCCGCCACCTCGCCCGGCTAGTTTTTTGTATTTTTTAGTAGAGACGGGGTTTCACCGTGCTAGCCAGGATGGTCTCGATCTCCTGACCTCGTGATCCGCCCGTCTCGGCCTCCCAAAGTGCTGGGATTACAGGCTTGAGCCACCGCGCCCGGCCCACTTTGAGCGGTGATGCTTTCTGCTGCATTTGCTAAGTCATACCAAGCCTCTGTTACAGATTTCACTGACATGAGTAGGAAGTTTTGATAACATTTAGGGACAGGAATGTGTGATTGGGACTCATCTAGAGTATATGTCTTTTTTTTAATTTTTTTTTTACTCCCTTTTTAAAAATTGCTTTTTAGACAAGGTTTCACTCTGTTGCCCAGACTGGAGTGCAGTGGCATGATCATGGCTCATTGCAGTCTCAACCTCTGGGCTCAAGCATCCTCCTGCTTCAGCCTCCTGAGCAGCTGGGACTACAGGTGCATGCCACCACACCTGGCTACTTGCTTTTTATCTTTTGGCAGAGGCAATGTTTCACTATGTTGCCCAGGCTGGTCTTTAACTCCTGGGCTCAAGCAATGCTCCTGCCTCAGCCTCCCAAAGTGCTAGGATTACAGATGTAAGCCACCACGCCCAGCCTACATAAAATATATGTCTCAATCAGGCATTGGCCCTAATTCTATAGAATGCTCAGGAGAAAGATAACCTGTGATATATACAAGCCTACTTACATTGTATACAAATCATTTATATTTGGTCAGTTATGCAAGGAAGAGTAGTCACCATGTGGCATGCTGCAGTCATACCCCTAAAGCAGATAGGCTCACTAGGACCCTACGAAAGGCCTTTGCTGATGCTGTTGCCTATGACTTTATGGTAAAAAAAAAAAAAAATCCTGATCCTCAGGGTTATATAGAAAACACCTATGATACTCCAATGGTACAACTAGGGATTAATTCAAACCCAACTTAAACCTGGAGTCTCTAAACTCTATAAAGTAAACATTGCCATGCAGGAGGCCCCTAATCCTGATGACAATGATTGGAGACTCCCTGGGGGAAGAAACGTACAATATGAGCATAATAGAAAAGAGAACACTTCACTCCCACCAAAGTATATTCAATAACCACCAAAGGGGGTGGGCCAGTCTGTTGTAAGGTAATTATTACAGAAAGAGAGAGAGAGAGAAGTAAATTTTAAAAGAAAAATCTAAATACAGGGGTAAGGGGAGGAAACAAAAAACTGAAACACAGGCCCACAATTGGACCCAATCGGAAATTGAAACCCCCAACTAAAAGAATTTATACAATAAATAAAAAAATAAAAGTATGCTCATTGGTTTTTATGCTTCTACAACAAAGGATCTAAATTGATTATAATATCTATGGAAATGTACCAATTGACAAACCTTCATAATCATAATAATGGAGCTCAAACTATACCTGGGCATACTGACAAATTTGAACAAGATAACCTCTTTGCCCTAAGGGAAGATATTGAACATGGACTAGAGATCAAACCCATACGCCTCACCTTAACCATCAGAACTACTGCCTTGTCGAAATTCCCCATAGTTACAGCATACTGATAACTCTTCCTCCAAGGGCATTCATTTGACACACTCATTCAGGAAATACAGATCCCCATGAAGAATCTCACAAAAAGGGGATGGATCATTGACCCATACATACCTTGTACAAGGTCATGGCACCTTGGTTTAATTCCTGAAAATTATTTGGTAAACCACCCCATCCTTGACACTGTCAGGGCCACCCATCCTTGACACCGGCAAAAAAAATTATTGGCCCTCTCAGTACCCACAACACTAAAACAAGCTGAACACCTTTTAGGTCTTTTGCATTTTGAAGGTAATATATTCTTCATTTTAAAATTTAAGCCCATTTATGCGATTTCTCACAAACGGATCCACCTTAAATGGGGCTTCCACAACAAAAGGCTCTTTTCTCTGTCTAAGTATAATAGCACTGCCCTTAGTGTTCCCCCACAGACTCCTTCACTACAGAGGCCTTTGCAAACTCCTCTCATACCTATTAGAGTTTACCGACCACATATGACATAATGGCCATAAGTTGCCAGGAGTTTTTGGTATTAAAAACTGCTCTCCTCAGCTACATGCTAAATACCACTGGAGGGGAACTCACTTGCCACATACTAGGTCATCCTAGGCCCAGAGCCTATGACCCTCCATATCCAGATGGCCATTATGCCTTGGAATATGAAAGTAGCAACCTGCAGGTTCATCGTGGCCACCAACGTCTCCTTACTAAAATAGTAATAGCACTTGTAGGATAAAACCAAACCTTGATAGAGCTAAGACTACATCTTCTGGCATATCCCACCTGCAGGATACAGTGGCATCTTTTGTCTTCGATCTTTGTCAAATGCCATAGTTCTGGAGGAGGTCACTCCTCCACTCACACAATGTTTGGCTACCTATCGGTCCCCTTGAGAACAACTGAATGAACAGCAAAAGGAGTTTTGTATATTTCATTGATAGCAGCACCACCAATATATGACAGATGCTCACTGGAGAACTGCTGCTTCCACCAAGATGTCCCCAGTCAATGACAGGCAAAATTGTTCACGAGTAAACAAAACTGGCCAAAGTTCATGCAGTCATCTAAGCACTGAATGCCCGGGCCACAATTTCTCAGGCTCTCAAGTCAATGCCAATGGTCTGTCCATCTAGTCCATCAATGATTCCTTATTCATTCTTTACCCTAATGGAGGGTAAAGAACCCCGGAAATCTCTTGCCTCATAGGTCTAACATGTATCTGCGCATACTAAAGCCATGACACGAGACCTCATTATAACACTCTTTATCCCCTTTGGAGTTTGAAACATTACTTGAAGTGACCAAGACATTTATTTTTAGGTTCCTTATTTTATGTTTTTTTTTTCTTTTTTTTTTTTTTTTTAAAAAAAAGGCATTTAATGAAGTTTTCACCTCCATTAGTGCCCTCAGGCTACAGGCCTTACAGAAAGCCATAATGACTGATTTACACAAGCTCAAATTCAGTTTAATAAAGCATGGCCCATTTTCTTTCATCAGTCAACATCAGGAGTGAGTTATAATTAAGAGCCTGACTCTATTTCTGCTGTTTGGCTGCTGCTGACTTTCAAGTGTCACCATTTGCCCTTCTCCTGTCCCACATGTGAGCACACTAATAAGAAAGCTCGAGTGCTCCTTCCTTTGGCCCCAGCAGGAAGTTCAGACCACATAAGCCTGCTCCAATGAGTTGTCACTTTACCCCAGTCCCCACCCACCCCCCATCACAATAAAAAACAAGCCAGTCTCCTTTCCCCTGCTTTCGCGAACTATTTTCAGACCTGCCTGGGAGGCTGCCTTACTCTCCTTAGAAAGCTTCATTGTGTCAGTAATAAACCTTTTAATATCCACAACAGTTTCAATATTATATTCCAATTCTCTACTGATCTTGGAGTCTTACCCAAAACTTCTACCTCAAAAGCAATAGTTAAAATAAAAGAGTCCTTAATTTCCACACCTGGTAGAGAAATGTAGCTTTCAAAATACAAATGTACAAATGCCAAAAGATAAAGATAAAAGAATGATTTATAAAGGTAAATATTGCTTCTGGTTCTGGTAGTTAGAGTACCAGAGATCAGATTTAACTCCCCAGTTGGAACAACTAAAAACCTGTACAAAATATATTAAACATACTCAAGATACTCTACATCAGGCAACACAGGACAGTGATAACTGAGAGAGGACAAACTGTGTGGTAAGCATTTTGATTGTCCCAGCTTACTGCTTGTGTAGGAAGACAGGACCTAGGTATAGTCTGTAATCTCTCTAAGTTGAGGAGACAGGACTGAGAGGCAGGGAAGGCCAAGGCAGCTAGAGTTTATATGGAAGAGTACTAAAAAATACAGAATTACAGAGAGATCTGCAAAAGGTCCCTCTTGAGTATTCAGTTGAGTATTGATTTGTGCATGTCTGGAAGTACATAATACCTGAGGTTGGCCAAAACAAAAGCAAAAACAAAAATACCAGATAAGAGGCTGGGCATGGTGGCTCATGCCTGTAATCCCAGCACTTTGTGAGGCTGGGGCAGGTGGATCATTTGAGGTCAGGAGTTTGAGACCAGCCTGGCCAACATGGTGAAACCCCATCTCTACTAAAAATACAAAAATTAGCCGAGCGTGGTGGCAAGTGCCTATAATCCCAGCTACTCGGGTAGCTGAGGCAGGAGAATCGCTTGAACCCAGGAGGCAGAGGCTGCAGCGAACCGAGATCACACCATTGCACTCCAGCCTGGATGACAGACTCTGTCTCAAAAAAAAAAAAAAAAAAAAAAAAATAGAATAGAAAAAACAGGAAAGAACTAAAAGAATTGAGAGAACAATTTCCAAAACTCACATAAGGCTAGAAATAGTTCATGTTTCTGTAAGACACAATGAAAAAATCTTGTAATTCATAGGGCATCAGCTGGAATATTCAGAAGGGTATTACGGCAGCAGTGGAGCAAAATTAGCCCTAGACTAAACGTTTCTCTGATTCATCCTAACAAAGCTTAAAAGCAACCTCAAAAAGACAAATAGAATATGTGTAAGACCTGTGCACTGAAAACTTCAAAACATTGTTGAAAAAAAATTAAAGACCTAAAGAAATGGAGATATATACCATATTCTTGGATCAGAAGACTGAATATTGTTTAGATATCATTTCCTCCAAAATTGATCTATAGATTAAATGTCATCCCAAACACAACCTTACTTTTTTGTAGAGATTCAAAAGACATAAGATCACCGAAACAACTTTCATTTAAAAAAAGGATAAAGTTGAAAGATTTGCAATTTTGATTTCAAGATTTATTGTAAAGTTAAAATCATTCACACAGTATGGTATTTGTGTTAAGGCAAACAATGAGATGAATAAAATGAAATAAAGACTCAAGAGATAGATCATACATATGTGGTCTATTAGTTTTCAGAAAAGATGCCGAGGCAATTCAATGGGGCAAGGATAATCTCTTTGACAAATGGTGTTGTAGCAAAACTGGATAGCCATGTGATTAAGAAATGCTCAACCACCTCCTTACAACCTATACAAATGTTAACTTGAAATGAAGCGTGGACCTTAAATTAACAGCTAAAATTTCTAGAACACTTAGGAGAAAATCTTCATTCCCTTGGTTTTTGCAAAGATTTCTTAAATATAATACAAAAGGCATGAACTATAAAATTATATTTTATTTCATCAAATTTTAATACTCTAACATTAGGAGGAAACATTTGAAAAATGTTTCTGAAAAAGGACTTTGATCTAGAATATATAAACAATTTTTACAACTCAATAAGATAAACAACCCAGTTTTTAAAATGGGAAAAATAAAAGAAGATAAATGGATGGCAAATAAGCATATGAACAGATGCTCAGCATCATTAGTCATTAGAAAAATAGGGATTAAAACCAAAACTACTGATCACACGAATTGTTGGCAATGATGGAGAACAACAGGAATTTTCATACAGTGCTTATGAGAATTTAAAATGGTACAACCACTTTGGAAAAGAGTTTGACAATTTTTGTGTTAATTAAATATGCACCTACTACATGACCCAATGATTCTATACCCAAGTTTTTACCCAAGAGAAATGAAAGTATCTATCTACACAAAATATATACATGGATGTTTATAGAAACTTTACTGTAATAGCCAGAGATTGAAAATAACCCAAATGTCCAAATATGTGACCGGATCAACAAATTGAAGTATATCCATACAATGGAATACTACTTAGCAATAAAAAATAATTGGTACATGCAAGAATATGGATAGATCTCAAAAAAATATATTGAGTGAAAAAAGACAAAAAAAAGAGAACACACTGTATATATTCCATTTTTATAAAATCCTAGAAAATGCAAACTAATCTATAGCCACAGAAAGTAGATCAGTGGTTGCCTAGGGAGGAGGAAGGATTTTCTAAAGGGAATGGGAAAGACAGATTACAAAGAGATGGAAGAAAACATATGGAAATGATGGAAATGTCATTATTTTGTCTGTGGTGAAGGCTTAATAAGTTGTACAGATGTTAAAATTTTATACCTTAAATACATGCAGTTTAACATATGTAAATTATATCTCAATAAAACTGTTGGAAAAACAAGACCAGTGTTTGGCAGAAAGTATTGTATATGTGAAATGGACTTCAGCAAATGCAGTAAAGCCTGAAAACTTCTGCAACTAGAACTCTTTGAATATTCCTATTAGAAGATGAATACTAGCTGTTCAACTTGGGCAAAAATTACAGCAGAGTAGAAAACTGAGACTGCTACTTCTTTGCTAGCCATCCATAGCTGAAATGGTTTTATCTCCTTTAACAGAGAGTAGTTCATGATTAGATTTTGTAATCAGTCACTGACATGCCTATATTTACCATTTAAAAACCTATCTGTATGTCACTAATGCTTTGTTTTCTACCTTCAAGTCAACCTCAATTCTTCCGAAGTCTCATTTTAAAGAATTTCCTTCACCCATTGTTCAAATTGATATCTAAATCTAAGCAGTCACATTGAAACCTCAACCTTCATATTGGTATAGACAAGAGCTACTCCTAAGTGAATCAGGCAGGATGCCAGTAACCTTGATACTGGTTTCATCACCAGGCCCCAGACAAGAACCACACCTGAAGTGCACAGAGTTGCCAAGTCTGACATAGGTTACTGAAAAAAAAAAGAGCTTAGTGTGGGAAAAGCTTATATAGAACCTGAGGATGCATGAAAAGAAGAATTTGCTTTCTAGATAAAAGAACACACATTCCCCTGTATAAAAATGTGAGTCATGCTTATTCCTTTTATGCTCTGTAATCTCTAAGAGTCTTTATCTGAAAGTTTTCTCATAGAGCAAGGCAATGCTGTAAGTGACTTCAGTAAATTCTCTTGGACCAACACTGATTCACCCTTAGAAACACAGTTCAGCTCATTTTTCTGAATAAGAAGTTTTTGGTTTATATTACGTAATTTTGAGTGTTCTTAATATGCCACTATTATTTTCAATGTGTGTTCATCTGAGAGCTTCACACCTAAGGATGAGAAATTTGTATCGAACTCTTTGATGGTAGGGGTCATTTAAAAACCTTAATTTTTATAAATAGATACTAAATTAAGTACTACATTATTTAATTCTAAATAGATGACTCAGACACTTCCTTGTTTTTATTTCCATTAACAGTGTATTTAGGGGAGAGATAATAGACTTACCATCTCTGTGTCTCTGTGGAAAACTGCACTGTTGTGCCTTTGTGTGTTCTAGGCTTTTGCAGCCAAATATGTGTTTTTAATAAGATGTCCTTCTGCATTCTTTGCCTCTCAGATTGGAAAATACTCATTAAATTTTTTTATTTTAAAAACTTTCCCAGGTATTTTATTTGTTTTTTTTGTTTGTTTGTTTACCATGTTTTAGCCCTTGCCATTTTTTGAAGATAAACGAAATGTTCAGCACCTTGATGGTAATGATAAGTGGGCAACACAGATATTAAAAAGATTAAGCCACATCTTCAAGGAATATTCTAATCTACATGCATTAAATAATATCATGTGTGGTGAGGTGCCTTTTCTTCTGCTCACTGGGGAGGAAAATAAAAAGCACAATTTTGGAAAGATGATTAGGTATGATATCTTCCAAGATTAAGCTAATACTGTTGGGAGATACATAAAACAAAGCAATAATAACCCTCTAAACTTTAGCCAATATGTTCTCACACGTAATTTCTTTTACAATATTAAATTTTCACAAACCTTCCACAACTTGCTCAAACCTTCAGATTTATTCTAACTTAAAACAATCCTTTAACCCTCTAAACTAGTTCCATCAAAGCCAATTTAAAAAAGATCCTATGTCCCAAGTAATGGTTCTTGCTGTCCTTTATACAAATAATCAGGCCAAGTATAAGACTAAAGCTAGTTTTTGCAAACAAATCAGTCCTATTGTGATTTGTCTTTAGTAAAAATGGGAGACTGATGAGAGAAAAATTCTGTTTCGAAAACTATGGCACACCTATTATTAGATTCTAGTCATCAGTTGTTTTTAAGGCTTCTTTCCTATAATTTAGACTAACCCTGCTTATTCCTATGAATCAACCAGTGAATCTCTGCAGCTCAAAAGAAACAGGAGGGATGGGTAATGTAAAAATCTGGATCAGTATTCTAATTCCGGGCACATATTGGAATCAGCTAGCGACTCCAAATCAGCCTGGTTTCAACAATTGCCCAATTTGTGGAAAGCCTTCTAATTTGTTTACTTGGGATAATTTTGCTTATTTTGCTTTACTGCTGTGGAATCTATTGCTGTTGTACTCTTCATATAGGAATGCAGGATGAGCTTTCTCAATGTTTTCTTAAATTCAACAATTACTAATCTTCCAGATATCACCTTCTGTCAGAACTCAGAGTTATAAATGGCCCTCAGCATACTGACGCTTTCTGACTGAGCTCCTCTTTACCCTGGCTACAAGACACACTAATAGTTAGGCAGGAATATCACCGCCCCTATTTAGCCTGAAGAAATTACAGAAGATGAATCTTTGTCCCTCTACAACCCTTAGGATTAAGGGTACCCTTGTGAAACAGAAATATGTCAAAGGCATTTGAACCAGAGCAACTCCATCTTGAATAGGGACTGGGAAAAATAAGGCTGAGACCAACTGGGCTGCATTCCCAGGAGGCCAGGCATTCTTAGTCATGGAATGAGATAGGATGTCAGCACAATTTACAGGTCACAAAGACCCTGCTGATAAAACAGCATGAGGTAAAGAACCTGGCCAAAACCTAGCAAAACCAAGGTGGCGATGAAAATGATCTCTGATCATCCTCACTGCTCATTATAAGCTAATTATTAATATAAGCATCAGCAAGCTAAAAGACACTCCCTCCAGCACCATGACAGTTTACGAATGCCACGGCAACATCAGGAAGTTACCCTGTATGATCTGAAAAAGGGAGGAACTCTCAGTTCTGGGAATTGCCTACCCTTTCCCCAGAAAACTCATGAATACTCTATCCCTTGTTTAGCATATAATCAAGAAATAACTGTAAGTATATTCAGTTGAGCAGCCCAGGCCAGTGCTCCATCTGTGGAGTAGCCATTCTTTTATCTCCTTACTTTCTTAATAAACTTGCTCTCACATTATTAAAAACAAAAAAGTATATGAATCTTATAAAGTAAATATTGATAGGAGCTTAACCAGGACAGTATAACATGACTGACTTATTTTTCCCAACTTTTAAGTTCAGGGGTACATGTTCAGAATGTGCAGGGTTTTTACATATGTAAAAATGTGCCACGGTGGTTTGCTGCACAGAACATCCCATCACTTAGGTATTAAGCCCAGCATCTGTTAGCTATGCTTCCTGATGTGCTCCCTCCTCCCACACCCCTACAACAAGCCCCTGTGTGTGTTGTTCTCCACCATGTGTCCGTGTGTTCTCATCATTCAGCTCCCACTTACAAATGAGAACATGTAGTGCTTGGTTTTTTGTTCCTTGTGTTAGTTTGCTGAGGATAATGGCTTCCAGGTCTATCCATGGCAGAAGAATTGCTTGAACCTAAGAGGCAGAGGCTGCGGTGAACTGAGATCATGCCTGCAAAGGACATGATCTCGTTCCTTTTTATGGTGGCATAGTATTCCATGGTGTATATGTACCACATTTTCTTTATCCAGATGACAGTTTTTTAAATACCTAGAAAACATAAGATAGAAAAAAAAATGGAAAAAATCAGATAGAAAAAGGAAAGAAAGCCAATTGTAGGAGGCAATCCCAATGTTCTTCCCCACTGCCCTCCTGACCTGCAGGACTTACCTTTCCAGAACCAACCTATGAGAAGACCAATGACTCACATTACCAAACTTTACTCATGTGATTTACAAAATAAAAGGCAAGGGCCTTGTTAACTGCTGGAAGAGCTGTGACTTGGGGCAGGAGGGACATCAAGGACTTGGAGCTGGAACAGCAGAAGGAATGAAATGGCATAAGAGAAGTATAACATACTTTAGGGGTTCAAAGAAGGAGGTATCACTTTCTATTATGGTGATCCAGGAAAACTTCACAAAGAACATGACATTTGAGGAGGGTCAGACTGATAGATTAAACTAGGAAGAAAGGCATTTCCAGTAAAGAAAACAGCAAAAGAAAAGGAACAAAAGCAGGAAATCATATAAGTATGGCTCGAACACAGGGTACATAAGGAAAGTCTTTAAAGATGAGATTACAAAGAGATATTGGATTAGAAAATATTTTTCACTAAATAAAAATAAAAATAAAATATATCAACATTTGTGAGAAGCAGTCAAAGCAGTACCTAAATAAAAACTTATAGCATTATATATCTATCCTGGAAAAGAAGAAAGGTCTAATTTTCACCTTAAGACACTAGCAGAGGAAACTAAATCCAAAGAAAACAGAAAAACAAAAATAATACAGATTAAAACAGAAAGCAATGAAACTAAGAAGAATAATAGAGAATATTTATAGAATCAAAATATAGTTAGTTGAAAAGATCTATAAAATTGAGAGATATTTAGTGTTCATGGACTAGAAACTGAATATTGTTAACATATCAATTCTCCCCAAATTGATCTGTAGATTTAATCAACTCCCAATCAAAAACCCAGGAGAAGTTTGGTAGATATAAACAAGTTGATTGTAAAATTCATATAGAAAAGTAAAAGTACCAGAATAGCCAAAACCTTTCAAAACCAAAGGAAGATGAAATTTGGAGGGTTCACAGAACCTGATTTTTCAGACTTACCATAAAACTACAGTGATCAAAACGGTATGGTATTAGTGAAAAGATAAATATCAATGAAACAAAATAAAAAATCAAAAAACACCAACACAAACATAATTAACTGATATTTGGCAATGGTGCAAATGCTGTTCAATTGAGAAAGGATTTCTTTTCAACAAATGGTGCTAGGACAATTGGACTTCCACATGCAAAATAAAAAAACAAACAAAGAACCTTGTCCAGGAGTGGTAGCTCACGTCTGTAATCCCAGAACTTTGGGAGGCTGAGGTAGGAGGATTGCTTGAGGCGAGGAGTTTGAGACCAATCTGCAACATAGTGAGATCCCATCTCTACAAAAAATACAAAAAAAATTTTAGCTGGGCATGGCAGTGAATTCTTGTAGTCCCAGCTATTTGAGAGACTGAGGTGAGGGGATCACTTGGGCCAGGAGGTCAAGGCTGTAGTGAGCTCTGATCATGCCCTGCACTGCAGCCTGGGCAACAGAATGAGATTCTGACTCAAAAAACAAAATTAACCCTAACCTATGACTCACAGTTTATACACATACACACACAAAACTCAAAATGGATTGTAGACCTAAATGTAAGATGTGAAACTATAAAAATTGTAGAAGAAAACAAGGGAGAAAATCTCCATGCATTTGTAATAGACAAATCTGAGGTGTGCCACCAAATGCATGATCCATAAAAGAAAAATTGATAAATTAAACTTCAGCTAAATTAAAATAAATTGTTCTACAAAAAACACTGTTCAGAGAATAAAGGGACAAGCTTTTGACTGGGAGAAAATACATATAACTGACAGAAGTCTTATATACAAAATAAAAAAGAAACTCTCAAAACTCAGTAATAAGAAAAGAAGGCTGGGCACAGTGGGTCATGCCTGTAATCCCTGCACTTTGGGAGGCTGAGGCAGGCAGATCACCTGAGGTCAAGAGTTCAAGATCAGCCTGGGCAACATGGTGAAACCCCATCTCTTCTAAAAATACAAAAATTACACAGGCTATGGTGGCATGCACCTGTAATCTCAGATACTTGGGAGACTGAGGCAGGAGAATCACTTGATCTCAGGAGACAGAGGTTGTGGTGTGCCAAGATCATGCCACTGCACTCCAGCCTGGGCAACAGAGCAAGATTCCATCTCAAAAAAAAAAAAAGAAAGAAAGAAAGAAAGAAAAAGAAAAAGAAAAAATCCAACAAACTATGAGCAGAAAATATGAAGACACTGCACCAAAAATTATAACAATGGCACAAAATCACATAAAAATATTTTCAACATCAATAGTCATTAGAGCAATGCAAATTAAAGTCACAAGGAGATATCAGTATACATGGACTGGAATAGCTAAAAAACAACACACACACACATATATACACACACACACAAACCTGACAAAGCAAGCACTGGCAAGGATGCAGAGCAACTGGAATGCTCATACATTCCTGTTGGAAATGTAATGGTATAACCACTCTGGAAAATTGCTTGACAGTTCCTTATAAAGATAAACATCCACTTACCACATGACCCACTCTTTTACTCCTACGTATTTACTCAAAAGAAATGAAAGGATATATTCACATAAAAACCTGCATATGAATGTTGATAGTAGCATTATTCATAATTTCCAAAAATTGCAAATAACTCAAATGTCCTTTAATGAATGCATAAGAAAATTCTGGTGATCCATACAATGGAATACTACTCAGCAATTAAAAGGAATGAACTATCAATATATGCAATAACAAAGATGAATCTCAGATGTGTCCTGCTAAGTGACAGAATCTAGATCCAAATATTACATACTATATGATTGCATGTAGGTCATGTTCTGGAAAAGGCAAAGCTATAAGGACAGAAAAAAGATCAATTATGGCCAAGGCTCAGGGATGGAAGAGGAGCTTGACTACAAAGGAACATCAAAAGGAAAGATTTGGTGGTGACAAAACCTATTTATTGTGATTGTGGTGATGGTGGCATGACACTATTCATTCTCATAGAACTCATAGAACTGCATAGCAAAAAAAAAAAAAAAAAATTAAACGTCACACTATGTACATTTAAAAATAAAACAATAGTTAAATGCAATTAAATAGATAGGTTAGGACTATGGAAAGTTTGACCTTAATTAGTAAACGAGAAGAAGTAAACAGTGATTTTTGAGCAGGATGTGACACAATCAATCTCAAAGTTCAAATTCCTGGAATAAATTAGAGTTTGGAGGAGAGGGGACAAAAATGCTAAACACGAAGGAAGGAAGACCAGGCAGCAGCTACTGCAATGGTCTAGTCATGTCATAATGAACGACATACTGTGAGGATGGAAATGGAGGGATGAAAGAGGAGGTGCTGAAAATATCAAGAAGATGCGGTTCTAGGAAAAGGAAAAAATGAAAGGTTATTCACAGGCTTCACATTGAGTTGACTAAGCCAATAGTAGTATCTTTTGCAAAGGCAGGGCAATCTGAAATATTATACTGTTAGAAACTGAGCTATTCTAAGAAAAAAAAATCTAGAAGGCAAATAAGACTATAGCTCTAGATATCTGAAGAACAGAATGAGTTGAGGAGATTGAGCCACCAATCTAGAGAGGATATGTGAAACTTTGGGGATGAATAAATGGCCAAGTTAGCAGAAAGAAAAGGAATGGAAATAAGGGAGAAGCAAGGAAGGGGAAGGATGATTACAAAACCCTAACTAACATCTGCTACAGATACATACTCATTTTCCTAATTGCTTAGAGAAGGTTCTGTTCACCAAACTAGGAACTAGTTTCTCAACTCCTGTTTCTCTGTCCCCTGAAAGAAGATATCATAACTTACGAGATAAGACACTTGGCACTGAGGTTCATGATGAAGATGCCCTATTAGGAAAACAGTCAGAAAAATCTATTAAACAGTATCTTCCAAGTCTGCCAAGAGTGACTGCCAAAATAAAGTTACTTATTACTTCAAAAAGTAACTCATATTTTTCCAGGACAAACTCACTACAGCCTTTTCTCCATTCGTTTTAATTTCATACTTTTATAGCTATGACTCTTGCTGATGATAGAGCACAAAGTGATTAGGAACATGAAATCCATCAGCAGTTGGCTTTTATCATGTTCATATCTTAATTCCCCAGCATAATCATTCTGTGATCCCCACAAAAAATATAACATGATTTAAATAATGAAATATGACATAACCCTGGTTGAACTATATGTGGACAAATTGTTCTCTTATAGGCTATATTTTTAAAAATATCTTATAGAGTGAAAGAATGTTGCTAGGTAAACAAATGAAAAAACATTAGGATGAGTTGAGCATTTATGTACTGGAGGAACTTTCTCCTTATTAGGGTTGAAAAAGTGTGTAGCCTGAAATCCCAGCACTTTGGGAGGCTGATGCAGGCAGACCGCTTGAGCTCAGGAGTTCAAGACCAGCCTGGGCAACATGGCAAAACAGCATCTCTACAAAAAATACAAAAATAGCCAGGTGTGGTGGCATGCCCCTGGAGTCTCAGCTACTTGGGAGGCTGAGATGGGAGCATCTCTTGAGTCTGGGAGGTCGAGGCTGCAGTGAGCCGAGATCATATCACTGCACTCCACAAAAAAAAAGAAAAGAAGAGAAGAGAAAAGAAAAGAAAAGAAGTTTATAAAGGATTATGAGAGCTAATTCTCAAGTGACTGGAGTGTACTTTCAATTTCTCAGGCTTTTTGCACTTATTTTCCTTTTTTTCTCACTACGTGGTGAGAGGCTAAACAAAATCAACTCTGAGGTTTCCTGCTGTTGATTTTCTTGAGAACAAGAAAAACAGTGTTTATCAGATAAAGTAGAGGTGTGAAGTTATGCTTCACCATTATTTTATAGCTTAACTAGAGACAAGTAAAATATTAAAAGGTAGAAAATAAGATGATGACGTTTTCAAAGTAATTTTTGGCCAGATGAATATTCCTAGAAGAAAAAAATAATTAAAATTCTATAATTAGCATAAAATATTTTAAATTAATTATAAGATTATATTACCCAAATTAATATCTATCCCTATTGCTTTTATTTAGGTTCTCAATAGTTCTTATTTTGTTTAATGAAACTGACTCAGTTTATCGCCTTGCTTCAAGTCTTGATCTGATTCACTCAGTCCTCTACAAAGGATTCTTCCAAAAAGAAAATCTGATATTATTCTTGATTTTTTAAAAAGCCTTCCAATTACTCTTTTAAAAAATCAAAACCGAAATTTTTAGCCTATTGCACAGCCACCTCACAATTCAGCCCTCAACTGTCTTTGGAGAATCTCCACCTCCCCACCACTCCCACAGACTTGCACCCTTCACTCCACTAAGGCTGAACTGTTCGCCATTTACTGGTAAAGCTGTTTCTTTTCCAACTCTGTGACTGTTCCCAGGGAAAAGACTAGAGCTAGAAGAACAGGGCATTTGCTTCAGGCACAAAGTTTAAAGGGATGCCAAAAAACTCAGTCATCAAGGTAAATATTTTAATGCAACATTTTTAAAAATCAAAATCAATGCAAAAAAAAAGATAAAATATCAACATTTAAAATAAAGGCAATATCAGTATTCCTCCCTGAAATTCACTCTGCCTAGGAAAGTCTTACTTAAATTTGAAGATTTGACTTAAACATTTCTTCTCTGAGGAGACTCTCTTACCTTGCCAGAGCACAGCATTTTTTTCTGCCCTCTGACTCTGTTGCCATAAGTCTCCAATTTGTGTTTTATTTATCTCAACATGTACTCCTCTGAACTGAGAATTTTTAAACCATTTCTTCATCTCAGTGATTGATATACATTAGGAATTCCACTACTATCTGCTATTATAAATGAACAAATAATAGGTTACAGTAAGTATAGTAAGATACAGAATTTGGAATCAGAAATAGAAATTCCAATTCCTTATCTACAATTTATATATTTGTCAATTTTATGGAGCAGAGTAAATCTCTGAGCCTGTTTCTCTGTCTTTGGAATGCAAATGAACTTACTTCTTTGGGGCTTTCAGAAGTTAGGTATTTATCAAATATTTTGAAAGAGAGGTCAAATAGAGTAGACATTTATTCATTCACGTGAATTCCAGTGAAGAAGGTGAAAAGAGAGAAAGGACAATGTGGTTTACTTAGCAAAAAGAGCTACATCTTTGAAAATAAAAGCAAGAAAAGCATTGAGGACACTGCTTAGGAAACTGCAAGTGCTTCAGCATGGCTGCATGTAAACAGTGACAGATCCATCAAAGGATTAGACAGGAAACAAAAGGAGGCAGAGCCTCGGCCATGGATGAGGCTCTTGGGTAATACTCCATCTAAGGGGTCTTAACTCTATCCAAGAACATGTGGTGAAACTGAGTGAACCTTGAGTTAACAGAATGAGTTACTGCCGAAATTGTAAATGAGGTTCACGAGTTACACTGAGTTTGACAATAGAGGAAAAAGAAAAAATAAGACATCACACATTAAAGTTTGCAAACTATTGCTATTTCAAAAGCATCATTGAACAAACTTTTTAAAGGAAATTATAGCAGTATCTAATACTTGAGATATTGGAAAGTTAGGATATATAAGATTTGGCAACAGATTGCAAGAGTGCAGGGAGATGATTGAGAGTGAAGCATACGGCATGAGGAGGTATAATGCATGAATAAAAAATACCAGCATTTTATTGTTTTCATATAAAATGGGCACCAAATTATCTGGCCTTAATGCTAATATCTTTCCTCAGAACACCAGTCCTATTGTTTTGTCCAAACATTGATCACATCTCAGAGGTTGCCTTCCTGTTTTTCCTGCACGTAGCAGTTGAGAAGAAAGAATGACAAATGCTGGTAGTCATAAACTTTTTTATGGTAGAATAAAAAAGTTGAATAAACATTTTTTCCACAAAAATAAGTACTTATGTAATTCAGTAAAGAGATGCAAAGACTTGTTCAAAGACTGTGAAGGAACTCCTGGAGCTAAGGCAAGATCATGTGCAATGTTTAATGGCTGATAGAAAGAGCAGATGAGAAAAACAGAGTCAGAAAAGTAGAAGAAGGGTTTTGAAATGAAAATGTCATGGGAGATGGGAGTAAGACTAAGTTTTGTTCATATCTTGGTTATGCAAATTACTGCTATTTAATCTTGAGCTACTTATTTAATCTTCGTATTTTCTCAGACGTTAAATGAATTAAATAATATCAATTAGTTGTGAGGATTAAATATAATATGTGTAATACTTTGCATAGTGCCTTTTATATACACAGGGATAATAATATAAAGTGGTTACCGCTACTAGCAGTTTGAATTTTATGACTTAGATTACACAAATGAAAATAATTTATGAAAAACCAGCATTTAGAGGAAGAGCTTGTCTAATAATGTAGAAGGTGAATTTTAAATATGTGTGTATGTATATTGTCATATTTAAAATAAAATATGTGGAAACAAAGAAAGAATGAAAGAAAGGGAGAGAGGGAAGAAAGGAGGGAGAGAGGGAGAGAGAGAGGAAGAAGGGAGGGAGGGAGGAAAGGAAAAGCTACCATACTACACTGTACATGCTATCTTTAGTATCTCAGAGAAGACAAATAGCAAAAATAAAAAGCATCTTCCAAACAAAAAGGAAAATGTACGAAAATATATATATGTAAATTGGATATCACTAATCCAGCAAATCTTGTACTCAGAAGGAAAGCACATTACCACCATCTGTCTCTCAACTCACATATTGGCTTTACAGTAGGAAGGTGTATCAGCTAGCGTTCCTACAGAACACAGATGGCACAATCAGAAGGAGTAATTTAAGAAGGATTAGTGAAGGGACTATCTACAAATGTATGGGTGGGATTAAGGGAAACCAACAACTATTGATGAAGCACCTCAGGACTGGCAACAGTGGAAGCTATTACTACCTCTAGGCCTAAAGGGGTAAGAGAAGGAGCAGTTACCAGAACTCAGGAGAGCCGTAGCTGTAGCTGTAGGAAAGGTCTGGGTGCTGGATGGGATCTGTGACTTGTATAAACCCAGCCACTGCCAAATCTCAGGCCCGCAGGGCAGAAATCAAACTCTCTTCCCCCTTACTGGTGCATCCAATCAACTGAACTCAAATGGAAGCCAGAAGAAACAGAGCTCAGTTGATCCTTTTCATAGAGGTCAGCCTGAGATAAAAAACAAAGCAGATAGCGCAGGAAAGAAGAATGTAAATTACTGTGGGCGGGTGGAAGGAACAACTTGAGAATATCCAGTTTCCGGACAGCAGAAACCTTTGTCATATATCTCTGTACACGCATCCCACCACCACTAACTCATCACCTCAAATCAGATATAATATTTTGCACATAGTTGGCCCGTGATAAATGCTTAATGAATAAAGAGCACAATGGTATATATGTCCAGAGCAAAGATTAGAATAAATGGAAAAGATCAGAAAGTAGGAGAGAAGCAAAGAACATGTCATCTCAATCTCTTTAGATCTTCTTCCAGTTTTACAAATCTCTAAAGAATCCTAGGAGAAGAAAAAGTACTGGACAGACATAAGACAAGAAATATCTTGCAAATTTTTTCAAGACCCATTTGGCACATGCCTCCTACCCTAGTATCCCACACAGGGAGAAAGCGCTATCAGGAGACTATTTTCTGAACTTATTTATTTCAACACCATTTCCTCATTTTATTTTACGCCAGTCCCCCTCTATCCTTGGAAGACCCTTTCTATTCCTGTCCATTCATCTTTGTTTAATATCCTCTTCATGTCAATAAATTTTCCCCTTATTTTTTCCTCCTCTACATTAATGCACAATCAGTAGTGCACAATAAATCATTACGTATATATTTGCAGAACCATGAGCCAATTAAACCTCTTTTCTTTATAAATTACCAAGTGTCAGGTATGTCTTTATACCAGTGTGAGAATGGACTAGTACATCTCAGTGTCTCACAGATCAAAGATGCTGCCATGGGCTCATGAAGTGGTGTCACCCAGACACAGGAGCCAGCCTGCTGCTCTCGCTGAACAGGGATGCGTTAATACAACATCAATAAGAATAATGACTGCAATGGATTAGAAGACTTGGGGTACATCAAAAGCTATGAAACAGAATCAGAAATGAACATGTGGCCATCATTACTTACCTTGCAGAAATAAAAGGATTATAAGACAATACTTTGAGCAATTGTATGCTAACAAATTCAGAAGCTTAGATGAAACAAATTCCTAGTAAAACACAAACTACAATAACTGACACAAGAAGAAATAGAACATCTGAACAGATGTATAACAAGGAAAGAGACTGAATTCTAATCAGAACCTCCCATCAAAGAAGACTAGAGGACAAGGTGGCTTCACTGGTAAAGAGCACAAACATTTAAACAAACACCCTAAATTTTTTGCTTTGTAATGGTCTTCTAGTTTTTTAGGTATGTATACCCTGAAATAGTACCCTGAAGGAGAAGAGGAAAGGAATCTAACAAATTCAAAATATACTACATGATGAAGTTTTATAAATAACATCTCCATATTCTTCACAATTATACAGCAATATAGATATTGTTAATCTCTGCTTATAGATGAAGAAACTGAAGCTAGATAGCCAATTTTCACAATGTTACACAGTAGAGCCGAGATTTTGTTTACTGTATTCTTGAGGGGAAAAGCACACATCTTATAAATTCCCACCTTCTATCTCTCAGTCCCCATCTTTCATCGTTTGTGGTAGATTATTGGCCTCAATTCTTCATAGCCTCCCCTCTTATCTGTGGCCTTTGTCATGTGACTTCATTGTTTCTCCCATTGAAGAATGAGAGTATATCCTCCTCCTTCGCCTTGGGATCAGCCCTTTGACTTTACCAATGAAGTATTAGCAACATAACATAACTAAAAGCTTGGAAAATGCTTGCAACAATTGGGCTTGCTCTCTTGCTCCTCTGTCATTGCCATGAAAACATACCCAGCTTGGCCCATTGATCCCGAAAGGAAAATGAAAGACATGAAGGACAAAGCCAAATCACCCCAGCCAAGCCCAGCCTAGATCAGCTGAGAGCACATGAGAGAGCCTAGATGACATCAACAGTCACCCAGCTGAGCCCAGCTGAGATCAGCCAATCCTTAACTGACCTGCAGATCTAAATAATGCCTGTATAAAAAATGGCAGCAACAAAAACTCTGATTTCAAAGTGCCTCCACTATACCATATTATTCCTATGCCTGATACTAACTACCCCTATGATCTCAGAAATGTTGATCTGTTTGAACATCAATTCTCCATTGTAAAAGAAGAGACTGAATTTCTCCTACAATGGTCTCCAAATTCTAATATTCTATAATCTTTATTTTTATTTTATTTACAGAGAGGATTATGTCATTCCATTATTTGTTTCCTCTTTCTCTTTCTTCTCTCCAGATGATAATGCAATGGTATACAACAGAATCTCATGAACTATTTGTTCATTAGTTTACTCATTTAACAAACTTACAATATGTTAGGCATAAGAACAACTGTATGTTGGGCATAAGACAATGCTCTATCATCAGAAACTTGTAATTAAGTTAAAAAAAGTTAATTATGACAAATAAATAAAATAAAAACTCTCCCGAATTTTTTTTAAAGCTAAGTTATTGCTTTTACTGACAGATAGATAATTATGATGTATCCGGGTTATATTCTTTTGGAAAGAATATCTTTTGTCTTATAGTAAAGAGGACCCAGTTAACAAGTAATCATCTTTCCATTGATTATTAGTTTTCCTCCTTGAAAGGACTGTCTGTGTCAGCCTGTCATCCAGGAGTTCCATCCCACCTGCTCGGCAGTGGGGCAAGTGATGCATGAGTCATATGAACACACCTATGATGATTGTGTCCACCCCACTCCCCCAAAAAAACCCATACTGGAGTTCTACCCCAAGTATCTCGAAAGCAACATTATTTTAAGGTATAGTCTTCACAGAGCTGATTAAATTAAAATGGGACATGGAAGGTGGGCCCTAATCCAATATGACTGTGTCCTCATAAAAGGGAAAATTTGGACAGAGACAGACATGTACCCAGGGATGACTATGTGACGAGACGGGGGAGATGAGGGCCATCTACAAGTCAAGAAGAGAGGCCTGGAACAACTCGTACCCCCGCAGCCCTCAAAAGGAACCCACCTGCTGACACTTTGCTTTCAAGCTTCTAGTCTCCAAAACCGAGACAATAAATGTGTCTTTTTAAGCCACTCAATTTGTGGTATTTTCTTAAGGCAGCCCTAGTGAACTAATACAGATGTCCTTGTGTATATTTATGATAGCTAACTTCACTCTAGCCACAGGAGACCCAGTTAATATAAAGGAATTAGTTGTACATTTGAAAACTGCATTTGCCTATAAACAAACTCACCATCTATATAATTAGAGAAGTGCATCTGTTTCTATGACACTGCAATTTCGATGGTACTTGAGCAATGACAAAAATATGACTGTGGTTTTATGATTGACATTTCTCAAAGGAAAGGGATAGATGTCTATTTAATAAACTACTTTTGAGGAATAAGAATTTTCAGATCACCTTAGAATAATTCCAAACTTACAAGGAATCAAAACCATAAAATCACTTTGGAATTTCTTTTCATAACTGTGTATTCATTCAATTTGTAATTCTGGAACTGTGGCATATGTGCTGAGGAAGTGAATTTGTTAATATGAAAATAGGAGTTTCTGTTCTTAGTTATAGGAATTTATTTAAATTCAAACATTGGCAAAGCTTTTGTTTTGAAGAGCTTTACCAAAGCAAATCTATCAGTTCTGAAGTCTGATTTCTATATGCTAATTTCAAATGAAGAACATACTGGGAAATGCTTTTCTCACAACCTTATGACTCAATAAATGACTGTAAGAAAGCAGATATTCACACGCTGTCTCATAATATCCCATCATTTCCAGATGGCTTTAATATTTGAGCTCCCCCATATGTCCTAGCTTAAAAATGTCTTCTCCCAAACCTTGCTCCTCCCACTATCTTGTATATTTCTACTAATGGTAGCACTATTCTTTCAGTGGCGTGAGAACTTAGTTATCCAAGATACCCTTCCCTTCCCCTATATTCAGTTAATTACCAAATATTGTAGATTCTATATTTGTACTTTGTTTGCCATACCACCAACTCATTTCAATTTTACTTGCCCATTCTATTAAAGCAGCCTGTTGAATGTATCCCATCTCCCAAATTTGTCTTATTAAGCCAGCCACTTAGTCTAATGTTCTTTTAGCACAATGTCATTTAAGTTACTCTGTACTCAAAATTCTTGAAAGGTTCTCAATTTCTTATCGATATTATTCAACATTAGGTAATTTTTTATAATTTATATCCTACTTATTCTCATTTATCTCCTCCTCCTATTTACAATTTTTCTATGTTTCTCATTTTTCCCTTTTTCTATGCTTTTATTTATAACTTTCTCTTTTTTTAAATTTTTTATTTCCATAGGTTTTGGGGAAACAGGTGGCATTTGGTTACATGACTAAGTTCTTCAGTGGTAATTTGTGAGATTCTGGTATACCCATCACCCTAGCAGTATACACTGAACCTAATTTGTAGTCTTTTATCCTCATCCCTTTCCCAGCCTTTCCCCCGAGTCCCCAAAGTCCATTATGTCATTCTTATGCCTTTGAATCTTCATAGCTTAACTCCCTATGAATAAGAACATACAATGTTTGGTTTTTCATTCCTGAGTTACTTCACTTAGAATAATAGCCTCCAGTTACATTCACATTGCTGTGAATGCTATTAATTTGTTCCTTTTTTGGGGCTGAGTATTATTCCATCATACATATACCACAATTTCTTTATCCACTAGTTGACTGATGGGCATTTGGCCTGGTTCCATATTTCTGCAATTCTGAACTGTGCTGCTATAAACATGCATGTGCAAATATCTTTTTCATATAATGACTTCTTTTCCTCTGGGTAAATATTCAGTAGTGGGATTGCTGGATCAAATGGTAGTTCTACTTTTAGTTCTTGAAGGAATCTTCACGCTGTTTTTCATAGTGGCTGCACTACTTTATATTCCCACCAGCAGTGTAGAAGTGTTCCCTTTTTACCACATCCACACCAACATCTATGATTTTTGTTATTTTTTTATCATGGCTATTCTTGCAGGAGTAAGATGGTATTGCATTGTGGTTTTTATTTGCATTTCCCTGTTAATTAGTGCTGTTGAGCATTTTTTCATATGTTTGTTGGCCATTTGTATATTTTGAGAATTGTCTATTCATTTCCTTAGTCTACTTGTTGATGGGACTGTTTTTTTCTTGCTAATTTGTTTGAGTTCCTTGTAGATTCTGGATATTAGTCCTTTGTTGGATGTATAAATTGTGAAGATTTTCTCCCACTCTGTGGGTTGTCTGTTTACTCTGCTGACTGTTCCTTTTGCTGTGCAGAAGCTCTTTAGTTTAATTAAGTCCCACCTACTTATCTTTGTTTTTGTTGCATTTGCTTTGGGTTCCTGGTCATAAAGTCTTTGTCTAAGCCAATGTCTAGAAGGGTTTTTCCGACGTTATCTTCTAGAATTTTTATATTTTCAGGTCTTAGATTTAAGTCCCAGATCCATCTCAAGTTGATTTTTGTATAAAATGAGAGATGAGAATCCAGTCTCTTTCTCCTACATGTGACTTGCCAATTATCCCAGCACCATTTGTTGAATAGGGTGTCCTTTCCCCACTTTATGTCATTTGCTTTGTCAAAAATCAGTTGGCTGTAAGTATGCGACTTTACTTCTGGGTTCTCTATTCCATTGGTTTATGTGCCTATTTTTATACAAATACTGTGTTGCTTTGGTGACTATGGCCTTATAGTATAGTTTGAAGTCAGGTAATGTGATGTCTCCAGATTTGTTCTTTTCAGTTAGTCTTGCTTTGGCTATGTGGGCTCCTGTTTAGTTCCATATGAATTTTAGGATTTTTTTTCTCGTTCTGTGAAGAATGGTGGCAATTTGATGGAAATTGTGTTGAATTTGTAGATTGCTTTTGGTAGTACGGTCATTTTCACAATATCGATTCTACCCATCCAGGAGCATGGAATGTGTTTCCATTTGTTTGTGCCGTCTATGATTTCTTTCAGCAGTGTTTTGTAGTTTTTCTTGTAGAGGTCTTTCACCTCCTTGGTTAAGTATATTCCTTGAACAGACCAATAACAAGCAGTAAGAATGAAATGGTAATTTAAAAAATGACCAACAAAAAAAAGTCCAGGAGCAGATGTATTCACAGCTGAATTCTATCAGACATTCAAAGAGAATTTGTACCAGTCCTATTGACACTATTCTACAAGATAGAGAAAGAGGGAATCCTCTCTAAGTCATTCTATGAAGCCAGTATCACTCTAATATCAAAACCAGGAAAGGACATAACAAAAAAACAAAACTGCAGACCAATATCCCTGATGAACATAGATGTAAAAATCCTTAACAAAATACTAAGCTAACTGAATCCAACAGCATATCAAAAAGATAATCCACCATGATCAAGTGGGTTTCATACTAGGGTTGCAGGGATGGTTTAACACACACAAGTCAATAAATGTGATACATCACATAAACAGAATTAAAAGCAAAAATCACATGACCATCTAGTTGCAGAAAAATCATTTGACAAAATCTAGCATTGCTTTATGATTAAAACCCTCAGCAAAATAAGCATAAAAGAGACATACCTCAATGTAATAAAAGCTATCTATTACAAACCCAGAGCTAACATAATACTGAACAGGGAAAAGTTTAAAGTATTCCCTCTGAGAACTGAAACAGGGCAAGGATGCCCACTCTCACCCCGTCTATTCAACATAGTACTGGAAATCCTAGCTAGAGCAATCAGACAAGAGAAATAAATAAAGGGCATCCAAATCAGTAAAGAGGAAGTCAAACTCTCACTGTTTGCTGATATGATCATATACCTAGAAAACCCTAAAGATTCCTCTGAAAACTCCTAGAACTGATAATGAATTCAGAAAAGTTTCGGGATACAAAATTAATGTACACAAATCAGCAGTGCTGCGATACATTAACAGCGACCGAGCTGAGAATCAATCAAGAACTCAATCCCTTTTACAAAAGCTACTCTCTCTTTTTCTCTCTCTCTCTATATATATGCTCTCTCTATATATATACATATATAGGCTATATATACATACACACATACACACACACACACACATACACACATATATATATATAGCCTTTACCTCCTATCTCTGCCATTCTACCAATTCTGCAAGGCCCATTTCAGAGATAACCTCTTCTTTTTCTGAAATCTGTATAACCACACAATCCCTTACTCTAAACCCTTGGGTACAATGGATTTCTAAATTCAGAATCTTTTAGAATTTATATGCACATTTCATTTATTACATAACATCCCCAGTGGAGCCTGATAAGTCTCCTGGAGTCAAATATATTAAATTTTCTGCAATGAAACTTATAAAGTCACACTAAAGGAGGTATATAAATGCTATAAATAGCTTCATGTCAGTTCAAGTCAGAATTTGTAATCAAACGAGTTTACCACAAACTGTTTTTTAAAAACTGTTGTTTTTTTAAAAAACAAAACTCAGTTTTCAGAGCTTTATAGATTTTAGAATTGTGAATAAAAGTTTATAAGCTTGTGGCATTTTTCTGATACTTAAAATGCTTAGGATTTGCTAATTTCTACTTAGTTGATATTTATTTAAACCCACCATATAAGAAGAAATTATTACTAACCAGGTACTAGATTAAAGATTTTACACACATAAATCAATAAAGAACCCACCAGGAAAATAGAATCCACTTCTGGAATTTACAACAGAAATTAATTCAAGGAATTAGTCACACAAGTGACTGGAAGAACTGAGAGCCAACATAGAAGAGTGAAGCAAGCCAGAGAACAGCAAGAAACCACTACCACCTTTATGATACATAGACACACAGACTAATAGAACAAAATAGGGAACCCAGAAACAAATCCACACACCTACCATGAACTCACTTTTCAAAAAAGTGCCAAGAACAACCACTGGGGAAAAAATGGTCTCTTCAATAAATGGTGCCGGGAAAACTGGCTATCCATATGAAGAAGAATGAAACTAAACCCCTATCTCTCACCATATACAAAAATAAAATCAAAATAGATTTAACACTTAAATCTAAGACCTCAAACTATGAAAATACTACAAGAAAACATTTGGAAAACCCTCCAAGACATTGGTCTCAGCAAAAATTTCTTGAGTAGTACTCTGTAAGTACAGGCGACCAAAGCAAAAGTGGACAAATGGGATCACCTCGAGTTTAGAAGCTTCTGCACAGCAAAGGAAACAATCAGCAAAGTGAAGAGACAACCCATAGAATGGGAGAAAATATTTTCAAACCACCCATCTGACAAGGGATTAAAAACCAGAATATACAAGGATCTCAAACAAACTCTATGGGGAAAAAAAAATCTAATAATCTGATTAAAAATGGGCAAAAGATTTGAATAGACAGTTCTCAAAAGAAGACATACAAATGGCAAGCAGATATATGAAAAGGTGTTCAATATTATTGATCATCAGAGGAATACAAATCAAAACTACAATGAGATATCACCTCAACTCAATTAAATGGTTTATATCCATAAAACAGGCAATAACAAATGCTGGCGAGGATGTGGAGGAAAGGGAACCCTCACACACTGTTGGTGGGAATATAAATCAATAAAACCACTATGGAGAACAGTTTGGAGGTTCCTCAAAAAACTAAAAATTGAGCTACCATATGATCCAGCAATTCCACTGCTGTATATATACCCCAAAAAAAGGAAATCAGTATATGGAAGAGATATTTGCACTCCCATAATTTTTGCAGCACTCTTCACAATAGACAAGATTTGGATGCAATCTAAGTGTCTCTATTAGTCAATTTTCATGCTGCTGATAAAGACATACCCAAGACTGGGCAATTTACAAAAAAAGAGGTTTATTGGACTTAACAGTTCCGTGTGCCTGGGGAGGCCTTACAATCATGGAGGAAGGCAAGGAGGAGCAAGGGTCATCTTACATAGATGGCAGCAGGCAAAGAGGGAATTCGTGCAGGGGAACTCCTCTTTATAAAATGATCAGATCTCATGAGACTTGTTCACTATCACTAGAACAGCATTGGAAAGACTTCTCCCCATGACTGAATTATCTCCCACCGAGTCCCTTCCACAACACATAGGAATTCAAGATGAGATTTGTATGGGGGATGCAGCCAAACCATATCAGTGTCCATCAACAGATGAATGGTGTATTAGTCAGGGTTCTCTAGAGGGACAGAACTAATAGGATAGATGTATATATAAAGGGGAGTTTATTAAGGAGTATTGACTCACACGACCACAAGGTGAGGTCCCACAATAGGCTGTCTGTAAGCTGAGAAGCAAGGAAGCCAGTCTGAGTCCCAAAGCTGAAGAACTTGGAGTCCGATGTTCAAGGGCAAGAAGCATTCAGCACGGGAAAAAGATGTAGACCAGAAGACTAAACCATTCTAGTCTTTTCATGTTCTTCTACCTGCTTCCATTCTGGCCATACTGGCAGCTGATTAGATAGTGCCCACCCAGATTGAGGATAGGGTCTACCTCTCCCAGTCCACTGACTCAAATGTTAATCTCCTTTGGCAACGCCTTCACAGGCACACCTAGGAAAAATATTTTGCATCCTTCAATCCAATCAAGTTGACACTCAATATTAGCCATCACAAGTAGATAAAGAAAATATGGTACATATACATAATGGAGTACTATTCAGACATGAAAATGAATGAGATCCAGACATTTGCCACAACATGGATGTAACTGGAGGTCATTATGCTAAGTGAAATAAGCCAGGCACCGAAAGGCAAACATCACACGTTCTCACTTATCTGTGGTATCTAAAAATCAACACAATTGAACTCATGGAGATAGAGAGTAGAAGGATGGTTACTAAAGGCTGAGAAGACAAGTGGAGAGGGTGGGAAGTGGGGATGATTAATCGGTACAAAAAAAATAGAAAGAATAAATAACACCTAATATGTGATAGCACAACAGGGTGACTATAGTCAACAATAATTTAATTGTACATTTAAAAATAACTAAGACTATAATTAGATTATTTGTAACATAAAGGATAAATGTTTGAGGGGATGGATACCCCATATTACTTGATGTGATTATTATGCACTGCATGCCTGTATCAAAAAAATCTCATGTACCCCATCTCATGCAATACATAATATATATACCTACTATGGAACCACAAAAATTAAAAATTAAGAAAGATTAACTCAAAGTTGATAATAGACCTGGTTACAAAATGGAAAACCATAAAAACCCTAGAATATAACATAGGAGAAAACCCGGATAGCCTTGAATAGGGTGATGACTTTTTTAGATACAACATCAAAGGCATGATCCGTGCAAGAAAGAATTGATAAGCTGTACTTCATTAAAATTTAAAACGTCTACTCTGTGAAAGACAAGGTCAAGAGAATGAGACGACAAACCACAGACTGAGAGGAAATCATTGCAAAAGACATATCTGATAAATAATTGTTATCCAAAATATACAAAGAACTCTTAAAACTCAACAAGAAAACAAACAACTCAATTATAAATGGGCCAAAGACCTTAAGGAACTCCTCATCAAAGAAGATATACAGATGAAAATTAAGCATATGAAAAGATGCTCCACATCCTACATCATCAGGAAAATGCCAATTAAAGCAATAATGTGATACCACTACATATTCGTTAAAATGGTCAAAATCCAGAACACTAACAATATCAAATGCTGACAAGGATGTGTAGCAACAGGAACTTTCATTCACTGGTGGTGGGAATGCAAAATGGTACAGCCATTTGCAAAACAGTTTGGCAGTTTCTTACAAACAAAACATATTCTTACCATACGATCCAGCAATCACACTCCTTAGCACTTAACTATAGGAGTTGAAAACTTCTGTCCACACAAAAACCTGTACACAGATGTTTATAGTAGCTTTATTTTTGCCAAAACTTGGAAGCAATTAAGATGTCCTTCAGTAGGTGAATGAATTAATATGGTATATCCAGACAATGGAATATAATTCAACATTGTTAAAAGGTAAACTGAAGCACATTTATATTTTTTTTTTATTTATTTGAGCAAACAATGATTCATGAATTGCTCAGTTCCAAACTAGAAGTAGTTTGGCGGTTCAAAGAGGGAGTGCAAAGGGGAGATTTTATAGGACGAACCTGGAAGTAAAGCAAATAAAATATTTGATTATGCAGTTGCCTTATTTGGTATAGGCTCCTGGAAAGTCCCTAGTTACACAACTGTAAGAGTTGGTGGTTTCTGATTAGTTGAGCTTAAGTTTTCTTTTTCTTTAATATGGGCATTTACAAGAAATAGTCCAAGTTAAGTTTTGGGTTTTTTTGTTTGTTTGTTTTTTGTTTTTTGTGGTTTTTTTGTTTGTTTGTTTTTTCCTTTTTAATGGAGTCTTGCTCTGTTGCCCAGGCTGGAGTGCAGTGGCATGATCTCAGCTCACTGCAACCTCCACCTCCTGAGTTCAACTGATTCTCCTGCCCCAGTCTCCTGAGTAGTTGGGACTACTGGCATGAGCCACCATGCCTGGCTAATTTTTGTATTTTTAGTAGAAACGGTATTTTGCCACATTGGCCAGGCTGGTCTTGAACTGCTGACCTCAAGTGATCCACCCACCTCAGCCTCCTAAAGTGCTGGGATTACAGGAGTGAGCCACTGTGCCCAGCTTCAAGTTAAGTTTTGATTATGTTTGCAAATCAAATAAGGTTAAAGTCGCATATGACACTTAACTGTCTTTGTCCACTTACAGATTCTTCAGGTACAGTCTCTATTTTATTTTAGTTTAACAGCATTAAGAAAAAATGAAAAGATATGGAGGAAATTTAAATGCATATTACTAAGTGAAAAAAGCCAATCTGAAATGACTACATATGTATGATTCCAACTACGTGACATTCTGGGAAAGGCTAAACTATGTAGACAATAAAAAATATCTATGGTTGCCAGGATTTGGAGGGTTATAGAGGAGGGATGTATAGGCAGAGCACAGAGGATTTTTAGGGCGGTGACATTTATATGATTTATATGATACTACAATGGTGAAAATATGTCATTATATATTTGTACAAACCCATAGAGCGTATAACACCAAGAGTGAACTCTAATGTAAATTATGGACTTGGGGTGATTATGATGTGTCAATGTAGATTCATCAGTTTTAACAAATGTGCCACTCTGGTGGAAGATGTTGATAATGAGAGAAGCTATACACATGTGAAGACAGAGAAGGTATAGATTAAATGTGTCTCCCCCAAATTCTTATGTTGAAAACTTAATCCCCAATGCAATGGTCTCAGGAGGTGGAGCCTTTGAGGGGGTAATTAGGTCATGAGGCTGGAACCCTCATGAATGGGATTAATGCCCTTATAAAAGAGACCCCGGAGAACTCCCTTGCTCCTTCTGCCATCTGAGGACATAATGAAAAGATGGCTGTCTATGAACCAGAAAATGTGCTCTCATCAGGCACCAAATCTGCTGGGGTGTTACTCTTGAACTTCCCAACTTCCAGAATAAGAAATAAATTTCCATTGTTGATAAGGCCATACTATAGGACTTTGCTATAGCTGTCCGAAAGGATTAGTACAGGAAATATATGGGAAATCTCTGTACCTTTCTCTCAATTTTGCTGTGACACTAAAATTGCTATTAAAAAAATAAAGTACTTATTTCATTTAAAAAATTGATGACACATCTGGGTGTGGTTGCTCATGCCTGTAATCCCAGCACTTTGGGAGGCTGAGGCAGGTGGACCACCTGAGGTTAGGAACTCGACACCAGCCTGGCCAACATGGTGAAACCCTGTCTCTACTAAAAATACAAAAATTAGCCAGGCATAGTGGTGCACACCTGTAATCCTAGCTGAGGCTGAGGCAGGAGAATCTCTTGAACCTGGGAGGCGGAGGTTGCAGTGAGTCGAGATTGTGCCACCGCACTCCAGCCTGGGTGACAGAGTGAGACTCTGTCTCAAAAAAAATAATAAATAATAAATTAATAAAATTTTTAAATGATGACAAAGGTTGGATTTTTGCAACAGGTGATTGGATTACCCATCCTCAAATTCTAGGAGTACTCAAAGGTCATTGGTGACTATAAATTGCCTTACATCCATAGACTGTTTTACTCTTGAGTTCCTACAGCACTCTGGGATGAGTGTCCTCTAGTTCCAAGTTATTGTTTGCATCTGTTTTGTCATTAGGTTTATAACATACCATGATTCTGTCACTATTAATTCTAGTACCTCTGACCTTTCAGCTTTGAGCTGAAATTTGGGAGGGATGATCTTCTCACCAAATTCCTTAGCAAAGAATGAAACATAAAACTGATTGAGCCTCTGCTTTCTCTTCTCATGCCTCAAGACCTCTTTCAACTCATCGAACAGTGCTACTTTGGCTTGGGCTCCAACAGAACTGAGAAGTAAGAGAATTTGTTTTCTCTGCTCTTCACTATTAAACTCCCAACCACCAAGAGCTACTACTTTATCACACCCCACTTTTCAGTTCTCCTCTCCGACACGGAGCCTAACATGCTCAGGTGACCCCATTCTTTCTTGCCCTAGGAGAAACCAGTCTAATTTCACAAATTCTCACTGATAGTGCCAGATGACTCTAACATGGAATGTACTGTTCTCAATTGAGTAAAAAGAGGCCCCAGATCTATCATAACTTAAGTTTGGGGGGCAGTTATTTGACTTCTCTGACCTTAATTTCCTTGTCCAAAAACAATAATGGTAAAAATAAATACCATACACAGTTGTAAAGAGAATCAACTGATAATACCTGTAAAGTGAACTGCACAGCACAGACAAGTGAATAATTAGATACTATTGTTAGATTCTGCAAGGCGCAGAAGTCAGTGCTGCTTTTGATTCACAGTAATTTTTAAATGTCTTCTAAGTTAGAGAGCTGTTCACATTCACAGTGACATTAGTTGACTAGTCTATTAGTGACTAGTGACTCTTCAGTAACTAGTTGACTCTTTCCTTGCCTCTCACCACCATCATTCCCTCTGTTCTAGAGTATTTACAACCCACAAGGAGTCTATCTAAAGGAGACAGCTAATATCTAAAGGTACAATTCTATGCTCCAAAACAACAATACTAATTCAAGTATGAATAATATGACCCTATTCCCACAGATCTTTTTTTTTAATAGAATTCTGCTTTTAATGTCTCCAGATAAACTGATTTTTATTTTATTTTATTTTATTTATTTTGGAGAGAGCTTACATTTTAATAGGGGAAGTAGACCATGAGCTTGTAAATATGTAAATAAGCAAAATAATTTCAGAATGTTTTAAGTGCTAAGAAAGAAAGAAGCAGGTAATGGAGTAAAAAGTAACTTGAAATTACTTTAGATTGTGTATTTAGAGCATACCTCTTTGAGTTGTGACTCTGTGGTTAACCATGGGATACTTTAGGCTCATCTTGTCTTTTCTAGTTTCTATTAAATCTTAGTTTGCCTCTTAGTCTCTGCTTCCTATCCTAAATCTTATTATTCCTTTGAATTTAGAGTTGCTTTTTGTATACATTGGATTAACTATGTAGGATGACTTATTCAATTAGAAACTCATCCTAAATTCCTAGCTCTAGGCATTTGGCCAAATTTCCTCCTAGGAAAATTTTTGACTGGGGAAATCCATCCATAAACTGACATTTTAGACTTTAGAGAAATCTCAGAAAGGTTTTTATTTTCACCTACCCTTTCTCACAAGGATTTCAAAATTAATTTTATTGTGATTCCTATTATCTATCATTTCTTCCATGAATGAATTGCCAAAATCAAATAATATTATTTTGTCCTTTTTGCACTGTAATTTTTTAAAAATATAAATACCAGCATAATTTTTCAGAAATTGCTTTTAAAAGTAAAAATAAAAAGCATCTATTTCTACTTGTTTTCTATGCCTTTCTTTTTCTAGACTTACAGTAGAGTATAGACATGAGCTTCAGAGAATCTGCACATTTCCATCAATTATATAAAATAGTTATGGGTGCATGCATCTTCCTAGGGAAAGGGCTCTTGATTTTCATTCATGATCCATGACTCACCAAAGGTGAACAGTAACTATAAGGCCCCTTATCGAGACAATCACAATGAATGTCTGTGAATTTAAGACCTACTTTTGAGTTTTCTGTGCTCTACTACAAGGCTGCAGGTCTTCCCTTCTCCAGTAATTGTAGATTTGTTCACTGTCTTAGAAACAGCAAAAATCCAATGACTGGCCCATTACTCGCTGCCTAGATGAAAGATAAATGTAGATGGATGAGTCCTTAACATTCCCCTTTGAACTCCCAGACTACTGGGGTAACTCTGGAGTTTCCTTTGCAGGTCAATTTGCAAGATTCTTTTGAACAGCTTTATCTTTTCATTTTTATTGGATAAGAAATTACTCTACATTCTGTTCAGCAATAAACACATTATTCTGTTGTAGCTGCATAGAAAGAAAACCATTTTCAAAACGAATATCACATAGAGGACAAGTATAATTCTTGAAAGAAGTTTGGCTCAATGAGGTAAACAGAAAAACATATTCTAGAGACATTTCCAGGGAACAAGGACCTTTGGTCACATAGTACTCTATTTGAGAGAGAGCAAACTCCTTTCTATAATTATTGGCATTCATTTTTTTTGGTTTGCATCAGACGTTATATTAAGAAAAGCAAAAAATGGCAGAGCATTTTCAATGCCTTTGAATATACAGAAGAATACACACATATCTCTCTGGCTAAATAAGTTATTTTCTGCGTGTAAATTAGTCCCTTAGAGGACTATTAACTCTTTTAGCATGGAAGAACTAGATATAAAAATAGTACACCTGAATAGCGTACTACATGAGCAGTTTATCACTCCAGTAAGATCAAAAATCACTATTCTATAAATAAAATAGTGACTGACGTAACATTGAGCACATTATTTACTGCCCATATTCTGTTAGTTACTCTTGACGGCCTCCTTTATGCCATCATGAGCAACTAACACACTCTATCAAATGCGGCAGACCTGCGTCAAACCTCTTCTTCTGCTCCAAAACAAACCCCTCTGAAGTGAACCTCTGACTTGAGCACTCCGTTGCCTAGGGCTCGAGTTTCTCCTGACCACTCAGCAATGCAAGAATTTTGTGCAGGGAACTATACACAACTCCACAGGGTTCCAGAAGGTAGAAAACAAACCATGAAAAATGGGAGAAATTAAGGCTGATAAGGGAGAGAGAGGAAGAACACTTTTCAATTAATGGGAGAGGTGTGTCTATCACTAGGAACCACTTTGAACACAGGCAGGTCAAGCAGTGACATTTAGGATGTGATTTGAGGGGTTTAAAAAAATCTTTTCCTATTCATTCCCACCCCCTAACCAAATTCAGATCCATAGTCCCTTATTGCAAACCCAAGAAGTCAGTTGTAAATTTGGAATTCTAAACTTTAGGGACTTCAGAAAGTTAACAGGGTACATATACTTTATATTATTATGTAACATCCTATAGTGGGGTATGGGGTAATCCCCCATTATCAAATACATTAATACTCCTGCTGCAAAATCTATGAATATTTCCATTAAATATGACAATGAAGACTATAAAAAGCCTTATGTCAATTCATGATAGGTTTGTACCTAATTAGGTCAGGTCAGCCTTTGTCACCCAACTATTTTCCCAGAGTGGAATATTGCTATGTTACTTCATCCCAGCCAATCTTTCCCACCTCTTGCACATATGCCTTCCCATAACAATTGCCAGTTGCCTGAGTGGTCCCAAGTCCTCCAGATTTAATTTTATATTTAAATCAAAATGAGTCCAGTTCCTGTCCAATGTATCATGGGAAAGCCCCTCTTCTGCCACCCCTGCCGTATCTCTACATCTTCCCTGACTCGTCCTTTCTGCTGGACTCCCCTCCTCATTCACCTCTAGCTTCTGGTGGCTGTTTTATTTTCTCTACCTCTTTTGGCCCAACTACAGAACACAATCCCTTTTCCTAAGATTACCTAATGCAACCAAAGCAGTGGGGATAGAGAGAAGGAAACAGACACAGGAGCTGTTAAGGGGCTGTCAAATGAATGACTGTTGGCTTTCCTAGGCTAAAATAAGTGAGGAACAGACATTATCTCCTGGGCTTGGGATAGTGGTGAAGGAATAGTGGTTCCTGCCAATACAGATGTAAAGTAGTTCCACTTAAGATAGCTTACATTAAACAACAGAATTTAACTGAAGATATAGAGAAAATGGGGAGGAGTTTATATCTTGGCACAACACAGAAAATGAATGAAAAGTTTTAATTGAAGAATTTACTTCCATTCCCACCACTCAGAACTTTCACTATGTTTCTTCAAAGGACTCCAGATTCTGGCCATGATGCTGGGCTCCTTTCTATATATCTATGTCACCCAGTACAATAACCGCTAGACACGTGGCCACTGAGTGCTTGAAATTTAGCTAATCCAAATCAGGATGTGCTGTCAATGTACAATATATTACTAAAAGTAATTTTACCTGTTTATCTTTAAACTAGAAAACTTAAAATTATATATGACTCACATTGTGTTTTTATTGGACAGTGCTGATCTAAGTTTTTCTCTAACCTTCCCCTTTCTCAGGAGCCTCTCTCCTCCTCTCTGTCTTCTTTCAGAAATTCAAAAGTTCTCCCATCTGGTACCTAAGCAGGCAATACAGCTCCCTCCTGATCTCAGTCTATCCTGTCTTGGCCAAGCCCAGACGGACAGGGAAGGAAGGTTGAGGAGGGAGTATAGGAGCCAGTTTCTTTCCCATTTCATTCTCAGAGTGGGCATGAGGGTACTCTCTTAAACGGTATTTCCTCTCCCAAAAATGAATTCTGCTGCTAATTTTAAAATATAAAAATACTCTTTCTACTACATACATATATAGAAAATCATACTTCTCAATCATGCACTTTGCAGACTCCCTGTAAAATATAAGCAACTTGAAATTCCTGACTTTTTGACTTTCTGTTGAACTAATACAAAAAATCTTGAATGGTGGCTGATTCTTTATTTGAGTCTCAGAGATCCCAGGAACAAGAATGGGAAGGAAAGTAAAAGGAGGCTGACACCCTTTAGGGAGATTCTAATCAAGGTACAGCAAGGACTGATGAAATAAGTCCGCCTGTTGTTAGAGAACACCTTTTTATTTACTCATTGCATGTGCATTGTGCTCTTCCAGGGTTGAGCAGTATGGTGCTGAACAGTAAGTGCTCAGAATACTCAAGTTCTCTGGAGGCAGCATCCTCCTCCTGGACACCAGGCACCAAGAAATAAAAGTGCTTGCTTTTCTATATTCCATACCTGAAAATTGTCACCTTCTGGTGATACATCTTAATGGTTGAAAAATGAGTCTTATTGATAGTCACCTTTCAATTAGAGAAAAATAAAGATAAGACACTGCAGATATTAAAGTTACACAAATGAGGCTAAAAGAGAACAAAAACAGAAAGATAATGCCATGGCTTACTTTCATTTCTAGAGTTATTAAAAAAAAAACTTGTCTTTTTCCCTTGAAACCACAACCCTACTTTACATAACTTAAGAACTCGGCGAATGTGACAGAGTATAATTACCAGCCCTTTCCTTTAAAAATAAAGGTACAAGAATAAAAAGATCACCACGCTTCAACAAACACCTGCAAGAGCTACAGAAGTATCATTGTTTCTTTATAAGTCTTGTGGAACAAACTATTTTTAACAGTATCAGGATTTAATTTAATCTTTGTACACTATTTTTCTGAAGGTAAATTTGGTAAGTTAGGTGAACATAAAGAAGTTATTCTATGTACACTTATTTCATAAATGTGGGGAGATCACCTAATTACTAAAATTACTGATGTCCATATATATTTACAAAGATACCAGTTCTTCTCTCTTAGTCAGAATTTCACATCATTTAATACTTAAAATGATCAAGTTCACATTACATAAATTGTAATGATACTACTGACAATAACATTTTCTATGAGCTAGGTGCCATTCTAAGGACTTTACATATGCTGACATTCCATTCTTACCACAATAGTAAGAAGTAGGTATACTTATTAGGCACATTTTATATATGAGGAGACTGAAACACAGAGAGATGAAGTAACTTGCCCAAGATCATCAGATAGTTAATGGCAGAGCCATGGGGATCTTAACCCAGTTACTCTAATTCCAGAGTCCTCACTTTTTAACACTCTGCTCTACTTCTTAGTAAGGTGATAAAGAAATTCATAACATTTGATGTGTTCCTTTGTTTACTTAATGATGGTAAGACTGTCTGAAATCTTACATCTTCTGACAAAGCTGAACACAAATAGTTAACAAAGCAGACATCAAAAGCAATCTGTTTCAAAACTAAACTCCAGGGACAGTCCCAAATGACCCAAAGAAGCCAATAATTTATCTCTGAACATCATATGCAGTTGTAAAGACCCTAAAGTTGAAATAAAGACAGTTGTTGGTAAAACGAGAAACAACTCAAACTATGTGATAGAGATGCTCCCAGAAGACATCTGTGGTATGAAGGAGATCAGTGCTAGAATCCACATGAGATATGAGGTAAACTTGAAATGTCATCAATAGAGAGAACAAAGTAAAGGGGAGAGGCAAGGCAGGTGGAACTGGAGTGAATGTGACTTGATTATTTTTTGAATGTAACAAGAGAAGAATACAGTAGTTGGGATTCTTGCCCATGGCTTAAATAACATGGTAAGAGAATGATGATGTCTGCCATGCATTCATAGGGAACTGGAGAGGACAGTCTGAGGGTACAGGTCTTGAAAGTCAGTTTAGGGTATGTTCAGTGTAGGATGTTAGTAGAACATTCAGATGGAAATATTTTGGAAGTGGTGGGAAGAGATTGAGCAGTTATCAACATGTATATTATAGTTTAAACTACAGTACACTACTCCTAGGCATAGTGTGTTTAAAGGCAGCCTTCCTAAAGTGATTTTGTTGTATTCAAATTCCTCTAATATTCATTAAGCACCTACTGTCTTTATGGCACTCTGATAAGCACAGTGGGGATTCAAAAAGACCTTTTAGTATATTTTAATTTTATGATCCCTCAAAGAGTTTGCATTTGAAAAAAGTAAGAGTAACTTGAAATCAAAGCAGAATATGACAAAAACTATCAAACAAGCCACAAAAACTTAGTGGATCAAAGAAAAGAGAGTGCACATTAGCTAGGGAAATCAGGAAATATTTAAGGAGGGAAGTGGCATGTGGCCAACACAAGATACAGAAAAGAAAGATGCGAAAAATGAAGTTGTGCCATGGAATTTCAACACTAAAAATTCTAACTGGGAGAAACCAGTGTGTCAGTTAAGGCACAGTTATAAAGGACAAAATTCATACTGACTTATTTAAATGAAAATGGATTGCTACAGTTCCCAGGTAGTTAAAAAAGGCTTACAGAGTAATTAGGACGGCTAACTTAGTAAATTCTGCACCAAGGGTCCAGGGATAACTCCCAAGATCCTACTGCAGAAATGCACTTCCAAAGCAGCCGCTTCACCTGCCATGATCAAGGAGCTGCCATCTCTACAGTCTGCTTCTGTGCCATCCTCCTCACCAGCAATCTGTGCCAGCAAAACAGATATTTCTTATTCTTTCTCTCTTAACTACATAATTCAAATCCTAGGTGAATTCATCTGATTGGCCACATCTAGGACCCTCGCTATAAGGGAGTGTGGGATGCGTAAGTTTTAGCTGCCCAGTCTCGGCAGTACAAAAGGACACACTAAAAGGTAGTTGGAAGAGACAGTGGGAAAGATAGTCTGAATATTTACCACACTGGACATCTTCAGAGACTTTTGCTTAGGATAAAAACCAACCATCCATCCACCAATTCATTTATTCATTCACTCAAAAAACATTTTAGTGTTAAAGATGTATCAGTAATCAATATTAATTTCACACTTCTGACTTTAACTTTTACTCTCTGAGAATACATTGATTCACTATTCAGCTACAGTCTGTTATTATACTCTTGCCATTTTTTAATAAAAAAAAATTAGACTTTATATTTTCTTGACATTGGCCTTTTTTGCTTCAAATGCTAAGGTAGCTATTGGCTTTCAGTATTGGAATCATTTAACTACTAAAATAATCAATGTTCTTATCTTGCAACTGGCAGTAAAAGCTCTCATAACTAGTCTGAAATATAGAGGATGAAAAAATATCTCTCTCCCTATTCCTATTAAACTGGAGAACACATGTTCTCATCATCATTTACTAATGATAATAATAAGACAGAGGAAGAAGAGTGATAACACTGATAGTTACGTTGTACTTACCATGTGCCAAGAACTGTGCTAAAATCAGCTTAAATTATTCCATTTAATTCTTACAACAGCTTTATTAGAGATATTATGATCACTATCATAATTAATAAAACTAAGAATATGAAAGAATAAGAAAATAATATTATCAACCAACTGGAACTTTTTACCAAGTATAATCATACTTCTAAGCCTTTCTTTCTGACAGAAAGACAGGAACCTTTGCCCTAAGGAAAGATTTAGTAAGAATCGCCTATACCCTGTTGGGAACTCGTTCGTTCTGATTCACAAGCTACTCCACATCTGTATAATTGTATGTGTGATTGTCTAAAAAAATGACATCTAACTTAATTATACCCTCTCTGAGAAGGAAACTCTAACCCCAGATTTATTTATAAACCATAATACTTATTTATACTAACATCAGAACATATGGAAATCCTAATTTTTCTGTTAAGTCTATTATTTTAGCTCCTCTATCTAAAAGGCTGGGAGATACCAAAGTGACACTTCTTCCCAAAGAACAGAAACACAGGTTAGAGCTCCATTTTTATCAGTGTGAACCAGTTCTCATTTGAGGCCCTGATTTTTAATGGGGAAATCTCCAGTCATCACAACAGCACCCTAAAAGATCAATTATGTTCCCCAAGACTGGTTTCCAGTAATTACCCTGGCATCAGAACTTGACACTAATAAACTTAGAAACATGAGGCAAGAGTGCCTTACATAGAGTTCCAGCTTGCTGTTAATTTGTGATGGGGCTTTAAATAAGCCATTTAACTTCTTCCCATTTGCTTCCTCATCTGTAAAATCAGGATTAAAAATAAATTCTTAGAATTTGGTTGGCATTAATTATTGTTTTGAAAGCATGTTAAGGTCTGGGCACTGAGCAGAAAAATGATAAAACATCCAAATTAGTGTCCTGATTTGTCTTGGGTCAAATATCTAATTTGGCAAGAGGTTTTGGTCAATTCCATTTCTCAGCAAGTTCATCAAAGTACTGTCTAGGCAGGTTAAAGTGATCCTTTTGAAACACCATACCAATGTCTTTTATTGTAAACAAAGTATTCACAATGGATTGTGCCAGAAGTTTAGACAACTAGATGATAACTGAATATTCACTAAAATAGCAGTTCAATGACATGGTTTTTTTTCTTTGCTTCCAAGATACTATTATATAACATGAAATTATAGTAACCACTGGCATTTTTGTATAAATACCACATAGAGCTTTTAGATAGCTACGACTGACTTAATAGAATAAAATTTGAGAGATTAAATATTTCCTGTTGATTATATTTTAAACAGCACTGTCTTGTTTGTTGGAGAGGAAAATAGTCTTTCTACATTTGTAAAATCTCATTTCTGAAACCTATCAGAAAATAATGCACTTTTTTTTCTGTGACTGACAGCATTAATCCAGCCAACAAATACTTATTTACCACTATCATATGCTAAGTAATATCGTAGTTATGGGGAATACCATAGCAAACAAAATAGGTAAAAACTTCTACCCTTGTGGAGTTTACATTCTAATAGAATGGGAAGAGAGACTGAAAAATAAGAAATAAATATAAAGTTAAAAGTACATAATATATCAGATACTGAAAAATACTATTTTTTTAAAAATCAGAGAAAAATAACAGAGAATGAAGAGATAGCTGGAAGGGTTGGAATAGGATGAAGATAACAATTTTAGACGAGGTGGTCAGAAAAGCCGTCCCAGGTAGAAGACATTTGAAAAAGACCTATACCATTGTTTGCAGTTGTCTAGAGAAAATATAGTCCAGGTAGAAGGAAGAGCAAGTCCAAAAGCCTGAGGCATTCCTGGAAGGTTTGAAAACCAGCAAAGAAGTTGGGTGGTAAGAACAGAACTAGAAACAGAGTAGTACAAGAGGTGAAAATATATCATGAGGTATACTTCATAAAGTCAAAAAAGGTATCTTATTACTACATGGAGAGTAAATTCTATGAGGACCTGGGGATAGCAGGGACACCTGGCAAGAGGTTATTTTACTATTGACGTGAAAGGTGATGCTGGCTGTGACCAGAATAGTGGAGTAAAGGTAGCTGGGCTCTCAGCATAGTTTCAATCAGTAAAATGAGGACTAAGAATTGAAGTATTGAATTTAGCACTGGGTAGATCACTAGAGAACTTGAAAAGAGTAGTTTTGAGGAAATGGGAAGAGTGAAAGCCTGATTCTAGTGGGACCAAGAGAGAAAGAACGGAGAGAAATTGAAGATAGAGAGTAGAGACATTTCTGCCAAAAAAAAAAAAAAAAGCAAGTCCAGGAACTGTGAGAATCAGAAGGATATTGTATTCTTCAGGGTTTTCCACAGAAACAAAACCAATAGGAAAAAGACAGACAGCTATAGATAGACACGAAGAGGCTTATTATAAGGAATTGGTTCACATGATTATGAAGGTTGGCAAGCCCAAAATCTGCAGAGCCAATGTCCCAGTTTGAGTTCAAAGACCAGCAGTCTGCTATGGAATCAGGAAGAACCAATGCCCCAGGTCAAAGGCCATCAGGCAGGAGAATTCTCTCTCACTCAGGTGAGAGTCGGCCTTTCTGTTCTACTCAGACCTTCAACTGACTGGATGAGACCTACCCACCTTATGGAAGGCAATCTGCTTTACTTAAGTCTACCAGTTTAAATATGAATCTCATCCAAGAATACCCTCACAAAACACTCAGAATGTTTGACCAGTTATCTAGATATCCCATGTCCCAGTCAAGTTGAGAAATAAAATTAACCATCACAGATATTGAAATAGAAAATATTAAAATCACCAAGACTTCTTATTAGTGCTAAAGAGTATGACTGTCATTCAGAAATGAAAGTCTTCGATAGGCCAGGCATGATGGCTCATGCCTATAATCCCAGTGCTTTGAGAGGCTGAGGCACGCAGATCATCTGAGGGCAGGAGTTTGAGACCAGCCTGACCAACATGGTGAAACTCCGTCTGTACTAAAAATACAAAAATTAGCCAGGCATGGTGGTAGGCACCTGTAATCCCAGCTACTCAGGAGACTGAGGCAGGAGAATCACTTGAACATGGGAAGCAGAGGTTGCATGGAACTGAGATCATGCCACTGCACTCTAGCCTGGGTGACAGAGCAAGACTCCATCAAGGAAAAGAAAAGAAAAGAAAAAAGAAGAAAGGAAAGGAAAAGGAAAAGGAAAACGGAAAGGGAAAGGGAAAGAAAAGGGAAAGGATCCTCGAGAAATAAAAAACGACCCAGAGATTTGTAATGGACTACAACAAGAAAGGGTAATAAGTAGTATAACCTGGTGATATGAGATCAAAGCAGGGACACAGGGGAGGAAAACTGTGTTGAAAGAAGCAAGGAAGACTATGAGAGATAACTACCTCATCTGTGGTTCAAGTGATAACAGGAATGTGAGAAAAATAAAATAAAACAGACTCGAAGGTAATGTAAAAGTGGTATCTTCATGGGAGAGCCATGTTTTGGCTAGAGAAAGGTCAACTGAACATTCAGAGATCAGAAGACACCCAAGATATTGCTGAAGACTACCTGTAAATTCCAGAGGCACAAAAGGAATAAGGTTTCAGGACTTGGAACCTGTTGGAGATGCACCAGGAAAATCTGATATGCAGAGACACGAGGGAATGGAAACCAGCAGTGGGAATTGCCTATGGGTCCTGGGCTTCTTGTGATTACTAACATAAACATAGACAAAGAGCATAATGAGAATGATTTGATCTTAAGGCAGGTAGCAGTGAAGATGCAGTAGGCTTTGGTGGGAAAGGGGGAGGATTGTTGCCAAGAAACAGAATGCAGGTCCTCACTTCACTGCTGCCAACGATGATATGAAGACCCAGGAAATGGGAGTCTTATGCAGCATGAGAGTTTTGTGAATAGTGGACTACAAATTCAATTAAACAATATTTATTAGAAGACATTTTTTGTGCAGAAACATAAAACTGTGAGTAGGGGATACCAAAATCACATGTCATTCCTTTTGAGAGGTAATCACACTCCAAAATTTAGAATAAAATAGCCTACTTAAAAACCATAATTCAGGGCTGACTTG
>NW_012104865.1:253341-257211 GCF_000951045.1 Mandrillus leucophaeus | reverse complement strand
AGTTAAGGCACAGTTATAAAGGACAAAATTCATACTGACTTATTTAAATGAAAATGGATTGCTACAGTTCCCAGGTAGTTAAAAAAGGCTTACAGAGTAATTAGGACGGCTAACTTAGTAAATTCTGCACCAAGGGTCCAGGGATAACTCCCAAGATCCTACTGCAGAAATGCACTTCCAAAGCAGCCACTTCACCTGCCATGATCAAGGAGCTGCCATCTCTACAGTCTGCTTCTGTGCCATCCTCCTCACCAGCAATCTGTGCCAGCAAAACAGATATTTCTTATTCTTTCTCTCTTAACTACATAATTCAAATCCTAGGTGAATTCATCTGATTGGCCACATCTAGGACCCTCGCTATAAGGGAGTGTGGGATGCGTAAGTTTTAGCTGCCCAGTCTCGGCAGTACAAAAGGACACACTAAAAGGTAGTTGGAAGAGACAGTGGGAAAGATAGTCTGAATATTTACCACACTGGACATCTTCAGAGACTTTTGCTTAGGATAAAAACCAACCATCCATCCACCAATTCATTTATTCATTCACTCAAAAAACATTTTAGTGTTAAAGATGTATCAGTAATCAATATTAATTTCACACTTCTGACTTTAACTTTTACTCTCTGAGAATACATTGATTCACTATTCAGCTACAGTCTGTTATTATACTCTTGCCATTTTTTAATAAAAAAAAATTAGACTTTATATTTTCTTGACATTGGCCTTTTTTGCTTCAAATGCTAAGGTAGCTATTGGCTTTCAGTATTGGAATCATTTAACTACTAAAATAATCAATGTTCTTATCTTGCAACTGGCAGTAAAAGCTCTCATAACTAGTCTGAAATATAGAGGATGAAAAAATATCTCTCTCCCTATTCCTATTAAACTGGAGAACACATGTTCTCATCATCATTTACTAATGATAATAATAAGACAGAGGAAGAAGAGTGATAACACTGATAGTTACGTTGTACTTACCATGTGCCAAGAACTGTGCTAAAATCAGCTTAAATTATTCCATTTAATTCTTACAACAGCTTTATTAGAGATATTATGATCACTATCATAATTAATAAAACTAAGAATATGAAAGAATAAGAAAATAATATTATCAACCAACTGGAACTTTTTACCAAGTATAATCATACTTCTAAGCCTTTCTTTCTGACAGAAAGACAGGAACCTTTGCCCTAAGGAAAGATTTAGTAAGAATCGCCTATACCCTGTTGGGAACTCGTTCGTTCTGATTCACAAGCTACTCCACATCTGTATAATTGTATGTGTGATTGTCTAAAAAAATGACATCTAACTTAATTATACCCTCTCTGAGAAGGAAACTCTAACCCCAGATTTATTTATAAACCATAATACTTATTTATACTAACATCAGAACATATGGAAATCCTAATTTTTCTGTTAAGTCTATTATTTTAGCTCCTCTATCTAAAAGGCTGGGAGATACCAAAGTGACACTTCTTCCCAAAGAACAGAAACACAGGTTAGAGCTCCATTTTTATCAGTGTGAACCAGTTCTCATTTGAGGCCCTGATTTTTAATGGGGAAATCTCCAGTCATCACAACAGCACCCTAAAAGATCAATTATGTTCCCCAAGACTGGTTTCCAGTAATTACCCTGGCATCAGAACTTGACACTAATAAACTTAGAAACATGAGGCAAGAGTGCCTTACATAGAGTTCCAGCTTGCTGTTAATTTGTGATGGGGCTTTAAATAAGCCATTTAACTTCTTCCCATTTGCTTCCTCATCTGTAAAATCAGGATTAAAAATAAATTCTTAGAATTTGGTTGGCATTAATTATTGTTTTGAAAGCATGTTAAGGTCTGGGCACTGAGCAGAAAAATGATAAAACATCCAAATTAGTGTCCTGATTTGTCTTGGGTCAAATATCTAATTTGGCAAGAGGTTTTGGTCAATTCCATTTCTCAGCAAGTTCATCAAAGTACTGTCTAGGCAGGTTAAAGTGATCCTTTTGAAACACCATACCAATGTCTTTTATTGTAAACAAAGTATTCACAATGGATTGTGCCAGAAGTTTAGACAACTAGATGATAACTGAATATTCACTAAAATAGCAGTTCAATGACATGGTTTTTTTTCTTTGCTTCCAAGATACTATTATATAACATGAAATTATAGTAACCACTGGCATTTTTGTATAAATACCACATAGAGCTTTTAGATAGCTACGACTGACTTAATAGAATAAAATTTGAGAGATTAAATATTTCCTGTTGATTATATTTTAAACAGCACTGTCTTGTTTGTTGGAGAGGAAAATAGTCTTTCTACATTTGTAAAATCTCATTTCTGAAACCTATCAGAAAATAATGCACTTTTTTTTCTGTGACTGACAGCATTAATCCAGCCAACAAATACTTATTTACCACTATCATATGCTAAGTAATATCGTAGTTATGGGGAATACCATAGCAAACAAAATAGGTAAAAACTTCTACCCTTGTGGAGTTTACATTCTAATAGAATGGGAAGAGAGACTGAAAAATAAGAAATAAATATAAAGTTAAAAGTACATAATATATCAGATACTGAAAAATACTATTTTTTTAAAAATCAGAGAAAAATAACAGAGAATGAAGAGATAGCTGGAAGGGTTGGAATAGGATGAAGATAACAATTTTAGACGAGGTGGTCAGAAAAGCCGTCCCAGGTAGAAGACATTTGAAAAAGACCTATACCATTGTTTGCAGTTGTCTAGAGAAAATATAGTCCAGGTAGAAGGAAGAGCAAGTCCAAAAGCCTGAGGCATTCCTGGAAGGTTTGAAAACCAGCAAAGAAGTTGGGTGGTAAGAACAGAACTAGAAACAGAGTAGTACAAGAGGTGAAAATATATCATGAGGTATACTTCATAAAGTCAAAAAAGGTATCTTATTACTACATGGAGAGTAAATTCTATGAGGACCTGGGGATAGCAGGGACACCTGGCAAGAGGTTATTTTACTATTGACGTGAAAGGTGATGCTGGCTGTGACCAGAATAGTGGAGTAAAGGTAGCTGGGCTCTCAGCATAGTTTCAATCAGTAAAATGAGGACTAAGAATTGAAGTATTGAATTTAGCACTGGGTAGATCACTAGAGAACTTGAAAAGAGTAGTTTTGAGGAAATGGGAAGAGTGAAAGCCTGATTCTAGTGGGACCAAGAGAGAAAGAACGGAGAGAAATTGAAGATAGAGAGTAGAGACATTTCTGCCAAAAAAAAAAAAAAAAGCAAGTCCAGGAACTGTGAGAATCAGAAGGATATTGTATTCTTCAGGGTTTTCCACAGAAACAAAACCAATAGGAAAAAGACAGACAGCTATAGATAGACACGAAGAGGCTTATTATAAGGAATTGGTTCACATGATTATGAAGGTTGGCAAGCCCAAAATCTGCAGAGCCAATGTCCCAGTTTGAGTTCAAAGACCAGCAGTCTGCTATGGAATCAGGAAGAACCAATGCCCCAGGTCAAAGGCCATCAGGCAGGAGAATTCTCTCTCACTCAGGTGAGAGTCGGCCTTTCTGTTCTACTCAGACCTTCAACTGACTGGATGAGACCTACCCACCTTATGGAAGGCAATCTGCTTTACTTAAGTCTACCAGTTTAAATATGAATCTCATCCAAGAATACCCTCACAAAACACTCAGAATGTTTGACCAGTTATCTAGATATCCCATGTCCCAGTCAAGTTGAGAAATAAAATTAACCATCACAGATATTGAAATAGAAAATATTAAAATCACCAAGACTTCTTATTAGTGCTAAAGAGTATGACTGTCATTCAGAAATGAAAGTCTTCGATAGGCCAGGCATGATGGCTCATGCCTATAATCCCAGTGCTTTGAGAGGCTGAGGCA
>NW_012104865.1:204114-248831 GCF_000951045.1 Mandrillus leucophaeus | reverse complement strand
AAGTGTCATGAAATTTGTGAGTGTTATAGAAGTCCATAAGAAAAGGAAAGCTCATCATTGGGAGGATGATAGCAGGTCCCTAAAGAAGGTGACATTTAAGATAGACATCAAAGGATGGATAGAATTTTGCTAAATGGAGATAGAATGCTTATCCAGACTTCATTTGGAAAATAATACAAAATCATTAAATGTTTTAGAATAGGAAGATGAATCTGGTGTGGTGCATAAAATGAGAAGAGAGGAAAATAGTCTAAAGGTTGAAAGAATTCCCAGAGGTCTAGCAATAGTCTAAATGAATAATAGGATGGTAGCATTAAGAATGGAAAGGAAATTAAGAATGAAAACCTGAATGTATCATTCAGTCATTGCTGGTATAATGCTATTTAACAAACAATGCTGAAATTCAGTGACTCTACTTTTTTTTTTTATTTTAGCTTTTAATTTTGTTTGTTTGGGTTTTTTGTTTTTGTTTTTGTTTTTGTTTTGAGACAGAGTCTCAACTATGTTGCCCAGGCCAGAGCGCAGTGGCACAATCTCAGCCCACTGCAATCTCTACCTCCCATCTCAGTCTCCCAAGTAGCTGGACTACAGGTGTGCACCACAAGACGGACTAATTTTTTGTATTTTTTTGTAGAGATAGGGTGTTACCATGTTGCTTAAATTTGTCTCGAACTCCTGAGCTCAAGGGATCCACCCACCTCTGCCTCCCAAAGTGCTGGTATTACAGGCATGAACCACCACACCCAGCCTTTTTTTTTTTCTTGATCACACATTTGTGCATTGTCTAGGGGTTAGCTGACCTAGTGTGGGCTTGAATGAGCTTAGCTCTAAGCTGTAGGTTGGATCCTGGGTTGCTCCATGTTTCTCTTATCTTCCTTGGGCCAGTGGATAGGAAAAAATACCAGAATGCTAAATATTTTACCTCGAGTTACAAAAAATAAAAAATAAAAAAAACAGTGGAAAAGTTAATAAATGATTAGACTGTAGACAGACCAAGTACAGGTAATCAGAGCTTCTGTGCAGCTCTGTTAATTTTCAAGTAAACTTCATATATAAGTATCTCTAAAATGTTTCTCAAAAATTTCAAAGTTCAGGGGACATATAATAATATTTCATTTATTTAGAAGACACTTTCAGTCCCATATTCAATAACCATTGCCTAAAAAATCACTGCCTAAATAGGTGCTAGCATAGGCGCTTAATATAACAAAATAATAAGGTAATGAGCCCTCTTTTTATCAAGGAAATTTTTAATACAGAAGAAAGATCCTAGTGATAAACATTCAGATTGTTTTCCTTAAAGATACAAAAAGAAGTAACTAGAACCTAATCTTGGCAATTAAAAATAATTCCATTTAGTTATTTCATTTGTATTTTAAACTTAAAATTAAAATAAATTAATGGAATTAAAGAGTTAAATAAAATGCACTTTTTAAATAAATGTAACAGGAAAGATGCATAAGGAAGGGAAAGCTAACTATTCATCTTGCCCTTCCCAACTCATATCCCTGTTGAAAATGGGGGAAGACATTCATAAATTCTAGCATTATCAAAACCACCTTCATAATGTTCAACCTGCTGGATATGCAGGTGAGAGGAACAGGGCAGGGAACCTTCATTCGTTTAGAATATCTACCCGGTCTTGAAAAGTGTTGTGACCCAAGTGATCAGCAGACAATCTTTACGTTTTAGAGCAGAGACAATGAATATTTAATTTGTAAGTGGTCAAATCTCGATCACCTGGGCAGATTCTCAATGAATCCAAGGCTAATTTTGCAAAATAGATGATTATAATTAATACTTTGACACCCTTATTGAGACTCCAGCAAGAGATGAAAGAGAAGGCAATGTAAAGTCACTGTCTAAAACATTCAGCTTCTCTGGGGAAGGGTATGAAGCAGCAGAGATGAGTCTTGGCTGCATAGATTAAGTTTCATTTCTCATTCTGTTTTCCTCCCAGCAGATAAAACATTTTCAGAGAAAAAAAAAGAAAGAGAAAAATAGTTCAGTACACTAGGCAAACAGACATGAAGCCTATATGTACACTCCACACATATTTTTATATTTTTGTCATATATGAGACTTCAGTAAGAGCAGCCCATAAGACTACATCTGATAAATTAAAAATCAAAATTGGAAAATAAAAAAATACAAATAAAGTTTAAATGATGACATATAAAATAATACAATAATCAGACTATAATGGTTCAGCACAACGTATACAGGTGTGGCGCCACATAAAGATACAAATAGTGAGAAGTGAGGTAGATCAGTACTTCTCAAACCCTAGCATACATCAGACTTACCTGGAAAGTATGCCAAAAGACAGATTTCTGGGCCCGACCTCCAGAGTTTCTGATTCAGTAGGTCTGTTGAGAGGGCAGAGAATGTATATTCCAAATAAGTTCCTGGTTGATACTAACTGGAGTAGTTAATGATGAATGACCGGAAACATTTATTGTTCTTACAAACTCTATTCTTGCTACTTAAGCAATACAAAATATTAAAAGGGCTTTGGAATCAGACAGAAATAGTTTTGAGTTCCCACTCTATACTTATCTTCTGTGAAACTTTAGGAAAGTTACTAAACTTCTCTAGCCAATAGTACTCATATCTGCAAAAAAAGACAATAAGACTTATCTTGAATGATTCTTATGGGGATTAAATGAACTAAGGTATCTAAGTCAATGAGTTTCATGCATGGGTTATAATAACAATAAAGCTAAATAAATGCCATTTGTTTTTATCATTATTATTACAAGAGAAAGCTGTATGGTACCTAACACACAGTAAATATGCAGTAAATGTCAGCTGCCCTCCTTTGATTCATCCCACATTAAACTAAATAAAATATGCAGGTGATTCTCATAGGACATAATTCACCAAAAATGGAACAGTTGGTCAATATCATCTTTCATAAAAATTATTTCATACAGGCTGTGTGCAAAGTCCTTTATTGAATGCTAGAATACAAAAAAAAAGTTCCTGCCCTCAGGTCCTCTGACTCTTCTTTTCCTAACAATATTCTGTTCTCCTTTTTGGGAAAGCCACCAGCATGTATACTCTTGGTTGAAGCTATTGTTCTCTATGCACTATGGAAGCAGAGATCTCTTCCACAAACTAGACCAGACAAGGGATGGACATGTGACTTAATCTGGGCCAGCTGGATTTTCTATGGGTAGGACTTTGAATTCAAGGAGGATGCAAGGACAGGGAGTAGTTGGAGGTCAAGGTCATGGCAGCGGTAGTAGTAGTGGCCAAGCTCTTACCAAGTTCTTCTTGCCGTGAGACTTGCTGTGCCTCTTACTTCTTAAGCTTCCAGAGCTTCCTTGGTTCCAAGTGTCTCAACCCTGATCTTCTAGCCTTCTGTGGATTCCATGAATCCTTCCTGTAAACTCTGACTCCCCAAACCCTTTGGGCGGAATAAATAGGTAAAGGGGAATTAAGTTAGCCAGTGTTTGCTTTCATTGCTTTGAACCAAAAATTAAATGATACAGATAGAATATGACCTGAATTTTAAAAGAAAGTTTGAACTCATGAAAGCAGAGAAGAAAGGTCATAGCATGATAGGAAATATGGCAGATATGTGGGAATCGGTTGAAGAAAAACTGTTAGATTCATGTGATGAAAACAACATGTTCATATAAATGAATTCAGAGAAGAACCGCTCTCTGGCAAATCAGCCTAGAAAATTATTTGCCTCCCTCTTTAGTGTTCCTAAGCTCAGTCAGCATACCTTTATTCCTAAGGCAAAAATCACAGCATATACTGCAGAACTTAGCTTTGCCACTCCCTTATCATCCCCACATCCTCTCTAGTAGTTTATCAACCAAAATTTCTCACCCGAGTCCCCTGACTTCCATTTCCTTTGAGAACTTGTATAACATCTTCCCTTGTCTGTTTTCACACTGGCCTGCTCTTTCTGGTTTAGAGCCTCTTATATTCTTCAACACATTCTTTCATTGGCTCCGTTCCAACTTCCAACTCTTCAAGTTGTCATTGAAAGCACAGTTCTGACCTTTAGCTCATGCAATCTAACCAACATTTCAGACTAAATTGGCCTCAGCATCTATATCCAAGATGAATGCTGATGTGTTTTCTCTGCATCTTTGCTGGAACAATTTGTCTGTCTAATTTAGGGGAAATATATCATCAGAACAGATGCATTCCCAACTGGCTTGAATCCAGCCTCTTCCAAACACAGGGCATGATGGAATGACTTGTTCAATAAAAATTGTTTTGGGGAAAAAATTGGCAGTAGTTTTATAATGATTGGAATGAGGAAAAAACTGAACACAAAGAAACCAGTTAAGAAGAACAAGTATGACATAGACTTGGACAAGGATGGTAATAGGATATTTCGGAAGAAAAAAAAAGGAGATAGAAAATTACAGAGGAAAAATAGGCAAGACTTGGGAGGAAAAGAATGGAGATAAATCAAAAATAAGTTCATGGTTTTCAGTCATGACCAAAACAGAGAAATTGAAAGGATATGCTGCTGGTTGTAAGAATTAGTTTTGTATGGGGTCATGGAAGTTAAGGGAACAAAGAAGAGTTTCAAAGTGATGAGGGCAGTCAATAAAGCAAATGCTATGGAGAGGTCAAAAAATGAGTCAGTTAAAAAACGTTTTTAGATTTGTTTTCTAAAAGGTCACTGGTGACTATGAAGAAAATTTCAGGCAAAGTGATGGGGCTGAATTCAGACCACAGGGAAATTAAGAATGAGTAGGCAGTGAAGAAACAGAGGTAACAAAGTATTTTAGAAAAGTTCAGAAGTGAAGAAAATGTAAAAGAAAAAAAAAATGAGATAGTGATTCAAGGTATCAAGAGGAAGGGTTGTACCACCCTCATTACAAAACAACAAGTAAACTGTAAAATGGTGTTTCTTCCTAGTAGTATTAGTTGATATTTTTGACATTAAAAGTAAAGGTATTGTAAAAGAGACTGGCACAATTTCTTTCTGTTAACATCTGTTGGCTTGACAAGTTATGACATAATAGTTGATTAGATAGATGCTGTCTCATAAACATAGAAAAATATGACTAAAACACAAAAAGGCCAACGTATTGACAAGTCTTATTCACACCTTTCTACTCTCTAAAAGAAGTTGGTTTTGTTCAATGTGGAAGCAAGACACAGAGAAAAGGGTTTTTATTTCAAAGCTTACACTCTCTCTTCCAAAAGCATATTTAAAACTAATTGCTTTATAAAATCCAGAGTGCAAGCAAGGACTCAACTTGCAGAGCAACTGCATAGATTTCTGCATTTGGAAACTTGGTCCTCCCAAGTCATAGAAATGAAAACAAAGCATATATGAAAAATGACTATCCTGCTGTTATTTGAGTGTTTGCATACTGTTCCATAAAGAAGCAGAAACCCAGTGTCAGACTTGTGCATACTGCGAAAGTTAAAAGAGAGCATCTCGGGAATGACACCAGAGAAATGTGCCTCATTTCTTTTGCTCCTTGCCAAGCTTACCTTGACATTTACTTCTATAAACATAGTCAGCAAAGACTATGCAAAGAAATTATCTTCTGAATTTACATCTGGATTTTTTCTTAGCTGCCACATCCTAACCAGCTAAGAGAGTTTTCCTCTTCATTTCTATAATAATAATAATAATCAGTGATACAAAGTATCTTGTATTGCATCTTATTCCTAACTTCTTCCCTGACTGCTAGTCTCATTTTCTTTTTGCCATAGCACAGTTAAATGAAAAAGAACAATTATTTTTGCCTTTCATTGATTATTCCAGTATGTCATAATGGTTGCACAAAGGAAACAAGGGACACTTAAAATTATTTTGATCTTGATGTCACAGTGTATTTATTTCTCTTTTTTTGCTTATACATTGGAATTTTATCCTAGAACGAAGTTCAGAAGGTAGAGGTATATATGTATATTAATTCTAACTGTAATCTCAAGTACTTTTTTTTCTTTTTAGTTAAACAACTCAAAGTTTTGAAAAGGATGGATTTGGCAATTGTTCATTTTTTGTGGTATTTTTTCTTAATCAATCCAAAATGATTCAAATGAGACAGTTTGAGCCTCAGATGGATTTGGGGCTTGAATTATTTATATTGGCCATATGATGATTTTGCACTCATCTCTTTCTCATGTTTACAACATCATATTCTGAAATAAAGTACATTTGTACTTTATTTCATAAGTGTGTGTCACTGTGTATTTCTCTTGTGCATTTCTTGCATTCTTACTCCTCAGCAACTCAGGCACACCTCCAATTACTGGAACTCTATACAAATTGTTCCTGCTTAAGATTACTAAAGGATAAAAGGATTGGCCACTAGTCCCACATAAACCCACAAAGAACCTCCCACTATGGGTTTATATGATTCTATCATCCTCATAATGTCAGTTAAGCTGCGTTAGCCTAAATATTACATTATAATTTTAGACAATCTACATGATACAAAGAGAAGTGTTTTAGTGTCAATTTTTCTATTTACTTGGCCAATTAGAAAACTAAGCAAGATAAATAAAACTGCTATTATGGTTTGGTTTATTATTTTGTTTTGTTTTGTGGGGTGGTTGATTTTGTCTAAACTGTATGAATCCAGTTTGTGTTATATAGATTCTCTGCCCTAGGGAGGGATTAGAGACTTCTATATAATGGGGTCTAAGGATGAGGAAGTTGTTGCAGATACTTAATGTCTACACTTGCAGTATGTTAGAGTCAAAAGTTCTTGTGGTTTTTCTCCAAAATATCTGAAGGAGAAGCTGAAGAGGCAACAGTCTGCTTGAAATGTAGCCTTTGTAGTCTTGTCTTAAGCTGCATACACATAGAAATCATTCTGTTTTTCTTTAGTGTTTCCTTGAGGTGGCTTTAGATATTGTCATGAGTCTCCTGGTTTCTGAGCCAGATATTCACAAACAGGTGGTTTATTGTGAAGTATTCTCAGCAATAATGCTTGTAAAGAAGTGAGAAAAACAGGACAGGGCAGAGGGAGAGGTTGACCTGCAGAGGGAGAGGTTGACCTGCAAGGCAGTTGTAACAGAGGCCTCGGCCCTTCTCACACAGTTCTCTGAAGCTTGAATATCCCCTCAGACCTGAGCTGAATTGAAGCAAAGAGCTCGGCCTTTGTCCCACCATACACCCCACCCTAAACAATTAGTCATAGGAAATATGCTGCCTCCAAGAAAGGGTTATAAACTTGCTCAGCCAAAAGAATTTCTTGGGGAAGGAATAAGTTGTGAACTCTCAGCACTGGACACTTCTGGTCGTCAGGGGAACGACGGTCTTTGTTCCGAAGGCAGGATCTGGCCTATGCTCCATAGTGTCTACTACAGGGCTAGAGATAGTCCCTGGGTTCTGTCACTGGCTATAAACCCAACTCTACAGATAAATTCATGAAGAGGTGAGATTTGTATAGTTTGTGTTTTTATATCAAGGGAATCTTTTAACAAGTCACCTTACCTCATTACAAATCTAAAACTTCTCTTTTGTAGCAACATTCATATTGAAAGGCATTTCAATAGGTTAAAACTTTAATTTCTTAAATCAGTGTTTCTCAAACTTGGATTTTTGGAGAGATTCTCCAAGGAGAGAGAATCCTTCAGATTTTTTTTCAAGGAGTTTGCACATTATTTAAGTATAAGAAGTACTGGAAGTAGTGACAAAATCTGGGCTCAAGAATCAGAGAGTTGAATTTAAATCTTTCATGTGTTGCTGCTTGCTAATTGTATAACAACAGGTATGTAACTTTTTTTAATCCTTTATGCTGTCATTCACAAGGTGAATGTGATGAAGATTAAATAAAATAACCCAGCTAGGATTCAGCATAGTGCCTGGCATACTTAGTAAGTCTTGCAGTTGCTCTGATACAACTTTGCACACATCTTTTTGCATTATCTGAAAAAAGACATTAAAAAGAAGAAAATTAGAAATCTATTACATCAGCTATCCCATCCTACGATTGGCCAAATGTTGTGGTGAAATAATCAAGCTAAAGACACAAGCTCAAAGACAACCAGCATGTTCAAACTCTGCTACTCCAGAAAAAAAAAAAAATGGTAAAAAGTCTAAAGAGCTTCATTTAATAAGATCAAAAGAATTGAACTATTGCTTTCTAAGAGAAGAAAAACTATTTTAAAAGGAAAACAAAGACAAATCAACCTCAGTCTCTAAAGACAACTGTTGAAAAATTATTAATTCCATAAAATCATGAATCTAAGAAAGTTTTTGAAACATAATAAGCATTCAATAGATAGTCCCTGAATTGAATTACAACATATGAATAGAGTGAACATAATCTGATTTACTATGTAGCATTTTAAAACTGAAGAATTTAATGAATACCTACTGTGTACAAAAAAAATTGTATTAAAGGATGAAAGTACATAGATAAATAAGACATAGTTTCTGCCTTTATGAAACTCACTGGGTAAGTGTGAGAATGCCATGGCAACAAATCAGCACAATACAGTAACAGAGTACATGGGGGAAGGGGCCACTAACTCTGATGGGAAAGGTCAAGTTAAGGGCATTAGACACTTTCTTATAAACAACAGCAAGACAACAAAGGTTTATAAGCAGAGGGTTGACATTATTGCACCCTGCGGTCTGCTGCTAGTGTTGTAATCACAACGGCAGACATTGTGATTATATTATATACAATCTCTATTATAGACAATCTCTGCCATTGCAATTATAACACTAGCAGCAGACTGCAGGGTGAACTGAAGCCAGGTTGAATTTAGTGGCAAAGGAGACCAGCTAACAAGCTGTGCCATTTACCCTTCTGACTGTGAACTACTGACTTCTTCTGACTGATTACAGAGTAAGAAGTAAGAGAAATGATAAAGAGAACAGGTTCAAGAGATAGTCAAGAGAGAGTCCTGCGTTCTTCATAGAACTCAAAACCATATTTCACTGGCCTTAGGAAGATGCACTCCCAATGCCCTGCAATTCTAACTCTAAAATCTTGGATTTGGTAGCTGTCAGCTGGGTCAAAAGGTCAGCCCCTTGATGCTGTTTCCTCTCTTCTTCCCACTGTATTTTCTAGAATATAAACAATCACGCTCCTCAAATTCCCATCAGATAGGAAATTGTGATTCCAGGGAAATAGGCCAAAATTAGCCAGCTTCCTCCCTATGAGCAGGCCTCTTCTCAATAAATAAAATCCTATTTCCTTTGAAACCAGAAACCTTGCTTAATATCCAATATCAATATCAAAGAGCAATTCTTCTCCTGAAAATGACCAAAAAAAAAAAAAACAGATCTAAGATTAAACACTTCTTAAGAGTTTTAGGAACTCTCTCAGTCAGAATATGCCTGATAAAATGACTTTTCCAGTATACTATTTTTAGCTTTCATCTTTTTCCTACCAAAATATGTTCTCACTGGTACAAAATGTTAGCTTACATGCAATAAGAGTCATTTTTCTCCAATTTTGTTATTAGTAGGAAAAAAACTCCACCCAAATAAAGCAAATGCTGTTTGAAATGGTGTCAATTAAACCGTATTTCACATTATTCTAGAGGATAATTATGTCAAATGACTGGTAGAGATTTACTGCTTGAGCTCTTGTTTACCACATTTTGTAAGTATATTGAACTTAGAACTCATTTACAAGTAAACACTTTGGGCACATGACAGTCAGTGTCCACTTCACCTTCCTAAGCCATCGGGGGAGGGAAGAAAACATTGCATTCCTTCTATCTGCCACCTAGCGCTGTGAGATCATCCATATCAGCAAATACTGTAGTTTACCCATCATTGAAAAATCAGCCAGCATCTATCTCAGGCATGCTTCATAGCTGATGGCAGCTGAGAAAGACCTTTCCATAGAAAGACCTTTCCATAGATTTGTATGATCAAAGAGCTCAATCTAGGGGTACAAAACACAGTTATCTTGGCAGCATAATTTCCTCCGATTTCCCTCATCCGAGGCTGCCAAACTCACCTCTTCCCTGCCTTGGGCCAAGCTCCTAAACTAGACGGTGACTTGGGGTGTCCTATAGCTCCGAAAATAGAGAAGCTGCATGATCCCCCACCTCTTTAAGGGAAGGTAAAAAATAGTCTACATTAGAAGTGAAGACACCCAGGCAAGAGACTCATCACTGGCAGTGATGAGACAATAGGCTTGATGGGATAGTCCAGGCTTCCTGAAGGAGATAGTTTTAAAGATGTGCTTTTAAGAAAGGAGAATATATGTTTTTGATGAGGAAGTATATGCAGGAAGGGCATTTTAAGATGTGCTTTTGAAGAAGAAAAAAGCAGTAGCAGGAAGGGCATTTTAAGATTGCAGGAAAATATGAACAAGAAATAAAGTTAAGAAAGCAAAGTTTGTATCCAAGGAAACCTGTGAAATCCAATTTGGCTGCAATTAGGTACACAGATGCTAAGAAAACAGAACTAGGTAGAAAAGGCAGGTGTAATTGATTTGAGGATTCTTCTAGGTCCTGGATAATGAAGGTTGGATTTAATTTAGTGGACTCTTGGAAGCGAATGATGTTTTGAAGAAGAAAAAATAGGATCAGATGCTTTAAGGAGATTATTCTGGCAAGAGAAAGGAGAGGCAGGAGGTATGGAAAACATCAGGTGGCTATTTCAGGCAAAATGTACTCAAAGCCTGAGTTAACATGGTAGTAATGGGAAAGAAATGAGTTAGAAGATTCAAGGGGCATTGTGGAGCTAGGTTCTACATGTCTAGGCTTCTGACTGTGATTGCAGAGTAAGAAATAGGAGTCAAAGATTACTCCAAGGTCTCTAACTTAAATGAATTGAATAATTACTGCCATTAATGGAAAAATAATTAATGCCATTAATAAAAAAGTCTTGTTTTAAAGAATACATGATGAGTTCCATTATATATATATTTTTTTCTTTAAGTCACCCAGAGATAGTTTATTGCCTCCATTTTATGGATGGTAGGTAACATGGTAACTAAGATTCAAAGGTAAAAGTGGTTATGTCAGATATCTCCTACATGCCAGCCCTGATACTCTGGGCCCCATTTGTCTCTTCAGCCATTATCCAGTTGAAACAGTTGAATCTTCACTTTGATGACCAACTCCATATGGGCTCCAGTAGGCTTTCCCAACAGCAGGGACTTCATGCCAACAGATCACCTTGCACCTCCTGTCCCATGGCTTTCCTGTTTCCACTGGAGCATAGAGCCCCACCTCACTTGCTCACAATGTACAGAAGCACAAGGAAAACACAACCAAAGTTCAGGGAAGCTGACACACTTTATGGAATTCTTTGAGCAATGACAGATGAGAGTTCATAGATAAATTCTTTTTCCCAAGATGGGCCATCCAGAGATGTGGTAGTTTAATATGTTCTCTTAGAAGGAGAGGTTTAAGAGTGAGTAATCAGTTGCATTTGATACCAGGTGGTAAAAGGTTCGCTCAGAATATATCCTCATTTGGCTTTCCTTTCTTCCTCATCTCATTCTCCTTTTACTCATACCAGCTTTCCTAGGATTGCATTCCCTAATAAAAAAATTCATCTAAGTTTTTGCCTCACTCTTTGTTTTCTGGGGGACCTGGACTAAGAGAGTGATTAAAGCCTCAACAAAGATTGGTTGTAAATTTTATAAACATCATTGGTCATTAAGATTAATGCAGTGGATGATTGGGGCAAGATGGCTAAATAGGAACAGCTCCCGTATGCAGTTCCCAGGGAGACCAACGTAGAAGGCAGGTGATTTCTGCATTTCCAACTGAGGTACCCGGTTCATCTCACTGGGACTGGTTAGATAGTGGGTGCAGCCCACAGAGGGCAAGCAGAAGCCAGGTAGGGCATCACCTCACCTTGGAAGCACAAGGGGTCAGGGAACTCCCTCCCCTATCCAAGGGAAACCCTGAGGGACTGTGCCATGAGAGACGGTGCTATCTGGCCCAGATACTATGCTTTTCCCAGTCTTCATAACTCACACACCAGGAGATTCCCGCAGGTGCTTACACCAGCAGGGCCCTGGCTTTCAAGCACAAAACTGTGTGGCCATTCGGGCAGACATCGAGCTAGCTGTAGGAGTTTCTTTTCATACCCCAGTGGCACCTGGAACACCAGCAAGACAGGACCATTCACTCCCCCTGGAAAGGGGGCGGAAGCCAGGGAACCAAGTGGTCTTGCTCAGCAAATCCCACCCCCACGGAGCCCAGCAAGCTAAGATCCACTGGCTTGAAATTCTCGCTGCCAGCACAGCAGTCTGAAGTCAACTTGGGACACTGAAACTTGGTAGGGGGAGGGGCGTCCACCATTACTAAGGTTTGAGTAGGCAGTTTTCCCCTCACAGTGTAAACAAAGCTGCCAGGAAGTTCGAACTGGGCAGAGCCCACTACTGCTCAACAAAGGTCTGGTAGACAGATTGCCTCTCTAGATTCCTTTTCTCTGGGAAGGACATCTCTGAAAAAGAAAGGCAGCAGCCCCAGTCAGGGGCTTATAGATAAAACTCCCATCTCCCTGGGACAGAGCACCTGGGGGGAAGGAGCGGCTGTGTGAGCAGCTTCAGCAGACTTACATGTTCTTGCCTGCTGGCTCTGGAGAGAGCAGTGGATTTGCCAGCACAGTGCTTGAGCTCTGCTAAGGGACAGACTGCCTCCTCAAGTGGGTCCCTGACCACCATGCCTACTGACAGAGAGATACTTCCCAGCAGAGGTCGACAGACACCTCATACAGGAGAGCTCTGGCTCCAGAGGAAGCAGAGGAAAGAGGAGGTAGCAATCTTTGCTGTTCTACAGCCTCAGCTGATGATACCCAGGCAAACAGGGTCTGGAGTGGACCTCCAGCAAACTCCAGCAGACCTGCAGAAGAAGGGCCTGTTAGAAGAAAAAATTACAAAGAGAAAGCAATAGCATCAAAATCAACAAAAAGGAAGACCACACAAAAACTCCATCCAAAGGTCACCAAGAGGAAAGACTAAAGGTAGATAAATCCATGAAGATGAGGAAAAACCAGGGCAAAAAGGCTGAAAATTACAAAAAACAGAATGCCTCTTCAAAGGATCACAACTCCTCACCATCAAGGGAACAAAACTGGATGGATAATGAGTTTGATGAACTGACAGAAGTAGGCTTCAGAAGGTGGGTCATAAACTTCTCCGAGCTAAAAGAGCATGTTCTAACCCAATGCAAGGAAGGTAAGAACTTTGATAAAAGGTTAGAGGAATTACTAACTAGAATAACCTGTCTAGAGAAGAACATAAATGACCTGATGGAGCTGAAAAATACAGCACAAGAACTTCATGAAGCACGCCAAAGTATCAATAGCCAAATGAATCAAGCAGAAGAAAGGATATAAGAGATTGAAGATCAACTTAATGAAATAAAATGTGAAGACAAGATTAGAGAAAAAAGAATGAAAAGGAACAAACAAAGCCTTCAAGAAATATGGGGCAATGTGAAAAGACCAAACCTACATTTAATTGGTATACATGAAAGTGATGGGGAGAATGGAACTAAGTTGAAAAACACTCTGCAGGATATTATCCAGGAGAACTTCCCCAACCTAGCAAGACCAGCCAACACTCAAATTCAGCAAATACAGAGAACACCACAAAGACCCTCCTCAAGAAGAGCAACCCCAGGACACATAATAGTCAGATTCACCAAGTTGAAATGAAGAAAAAAAACGTTAAAGGCAGCCAGAGAGAAAGGTCAGGTTACCCACAAAGGGAAGCCCATCAGACTAATGCAGATCTCTTGGCAGAAACTCTACAAGCCAGAAAAGAGTAGGTGCCAATATTCAACATTAAAGAAAAGAATTTTCAACCCAGAATTTCATATCCAGCCAAACTAAGCTTCATAAGAGAAGGAGAAATAAAATCCTTTACAGACAAGCAAATTCTGAGGGATTCTGTCACCACCAGACCTGCCTTACAAGAGCTCCTGAAGGAAGCACTAAATATAGAAAGGAAAAACTGGTACCAGCCACTGCAAAAACAAACCAAAATGTAAAGGCCATTGACACTATGAAGAAACTACATCAACTAATGGGCACAATAACCAGCTAGCATCATAATCACAGGATCAAATTCACACATAACAATATTAACCTTAAATGTAAATGGGTTAAATGCCCCAATTAAAAGACACAAACTGGCGAATTGGATAGAGTACAGATCCATCAGTGTGCTGTATGCAAGAGACCCATCTCACGTGCAAAGACACAAATAGGGGCAAAATAAACAGGTGGAGGAAGATTTACCAAGAAAATGGAAGAAAAAAAGCAGGGGTTGCAATCCTAGTCTCATAAAACAGACTTTAAACCAAAAAAGATCAAAAAAGACAAAGAAGGGCATCACCTAATGGTAAAGGAATCAATGCAACAAGAAGAGCTAACTATCCTAAATATATATGCACCCAATACAGGAGCACCCAGATTCATAGAGCAAGTTCTTAGAGACCTACAAAGAGACTTAGACTCCCACACAATAATAGTAGGAGACTTTAACACTCCACTGTCAATACTACACAGATCAATGAGACAAAAAATTAACAAGGATATTCAGGACTTGAACTCAGCTCTGGACAAAGAAACCTGATAGACATCTACAAAACTCTTTACCCCAAATCAGCAAACTGTACATTCTTCTCAGCACCACATCACACTTATTCTAAAATTGACCACATAATAGGAAGTAAAACACTCCTCAGCAAATGCAAAAGAATGAAAATCATAACAGTCTCTCAGACCACAGTGCAATCAAATTAGAACTGAATTTGATTCAGGATTAAGAAACTGAATCAAAACTGCAAAACCACATGGAAACTGAACAACCTGCTCCTGAATGACTACTGGGTAAATAATGAAATTAAGGCAGAAATAAATAAGTTATTTGAAACCAATGAGAACAAAGACACAACATGCCAGAATCTCTGGGACCCAGCTAAAGCCATGTTAGAGGGAAATTTATAGCACTAAACACCCACAGGAGAAAGTAGGAAAGATCTAAAATCAACACCCTAACATCACAATTAAAAGAACTAGAGAAGCAAGAGCAAACAAATTCAAAAGCTAGCAGAAGACAAGAAATAACTAAAATCAGAGCAGAACTGAAGGAGATAGAGACATGAAAACCCTTCAAAAAATCAATTGAATGCCGGAGATGGTTTTTTGAAATGATTAACAAAATACATAGAACACTAGCCAGACTAATACAGAAAGAAAGAAGAATCAAATAGACACAGTAAAAAATGATAAAGGGGAGATCACCACTGATCCCATAGAAATACAAACTACCATCAGAGAATACTATAGACACCTCTACACAATAAACAGGAAAATCTAGAAGAAATGCATAAATTCCTGGACACAAACACATTCCCAAGACTAAACCAGGAAGAAGTCAAATCCCTGAATAGACCAATAACAAGTTCTGAAATTGAGACAGTAATTCGTAGCCTACCAACCGGAAAAAAGTCCAGGACCAGACAGATTTACAGCTGAATTCTACCAGAGGTCCAAAGATGAGCTGGTACCATTCCTTCTGAAACTATTCCAAACAATAGAAAAAAAAGGAATCCTCCATAACATTTTATGTGGCCAGCATCATCCTGATACCAAAACCTGGCACAACAGAAAAAAGAAAATTTCAGGCCAATATCCCTGATGAACATCGATGCAAAAATCCTCAATAAAATACTGGCAAACTGAATCCAGCAGCACATCAAAAAGCTTATCCACCACAATCAAGTCGGCTTCACCCCTGGGATGCAAGGCTGGTTCAACACACACAAATCAATAAACATAATCCATCACATAAACAAAAACAATGACAAAAACCACATGATTGTCTCGATAGATGCAGAAAAGACATTCAATAAAATTCAACACCTCTTCATTCTAAAAAACCTCAATAAACTAGTTATTGAGGGAACATATCTAAAAATAATAAAAGCTATTTATGACAAACCCACAGCCAATATCATACTGAATGGGCAAAAGCTGGAAGCTTTCTGTTTGAAAACTGGCACAAGGCAAGAATGCCCTCTCTCACCACTTCTATTCCACTTAGTATTGGAAGTTCTGGCCAGGGCAATCAGGCAACAAAAAATAAAAGGTATTCAAATAGGAACAGATGAAGTCAAATTATCTCTGTTTTAGATGACATGATTGTATATTTAGAAAATCCCATAGTCTCAGCCCCAAAACTCCTTAAGCTGATAAGCAATTTCAGCAAAGTCTCAGGATAGAAAAATCAACGTGCAAAAATTACAAGCATTCCTATACACCAATAATAGACAAATAGAGAACCAAATCATGAGTGAACTCCCATTCACAATTGCTACACAGAGAATAAAATAACTATGAATACAACTTACAAGGGATGTGAAAGACCTCTTCAAAGAGAACTACAAATCACTGCTCAAGGAAATAAGAGAGGACACAAACAAATGGAAAAACATTCCATGCTCATGGATAGAAAGAATCAATATCGTGAAAATGGCCATACTGCCCAAAGTAATTTATAGATTCAATGATATCCCCATCAAGCTACCATTGACTTTCTTCACAGAATTAGAAGCAACTACTTCAAATTTCATATGGAACCAAAAAAGAGCCCATATAATCACGACAATCCTAAGCAAAAAGAACAAAGCTGGAGGCATCATGCTACCTGACTTCAAACTATACTACAAGGCTACAATAACCAAAACAGATATATAGACCAACGGAACAGAATGGAGGCCTCAGAAATAACACCACACATCTACATCCATCTGATCTTTGACAAACCTGACAAAAACAAGCAATGGGGAAAGGATTCTCTATTTAATAAATGGTGTTTGGAAAACTGGCTAGCCATATGCAGAAAATTGAAACTGGACCCCTTCCTTACACCTCATACAAAAATCAACTCAAGCCAGATAAAAGGATTTAAACGTAAGACCTGAAACCATAAAAACTTCAGAAGAAAACCTAGACAATACCATTCAGAAAACAGGCACGGGCAAAGACTTCATGACTAAAACACCAAAAACAATGGCAACAAGAGCCAAGATTGAAAAATGGGATCTAATTAAACTAGAGGGTTTCTGCACAGCAAAAGAAACTATCATTGGAGTGAACAGGCAACCTACAGAATGGGAGAAAATTTTTGCACTCTACTCATCGAACAAAGGGCTAATATCCAGAGTCTACCAGGAACTTAAACAAATTTACAAGAAAAAGTAACCCCATCAAAAAGTGGGCAAAGGATATGAAGAGACACTTCTCGAAAGAACACATTTATGCAGCCAACAAACATACGAAAAAAGCTCATCACTGGTCATTAGAGAAATGTAAATTAAAGCCACAATGAGATATCATTTCACACCAGTTGGAATGGTGATCATTAAAAAGTTAGGAAACAACAGATGCTGGAGAGGATGTGGAGAAATAGGAATGCCTTTACACTGTTGGTGGGAGTGTAAATTAGTTCAGCCATTGTGGAAGACAGTGTGGTGATTCCTCAAGGATTTAGAACTAGAAATGCTATTTGATCCAGCAATCCTATTACTGGGTATACACCCAAAGGATTATAAATCATTCTACTATAAAGACACATGCACACATATGTGTATTGCAGCACTAGTCACAATAGCAAAGACTTGAAACCAACCCAAATGTTCATCAATGGTAGACTGTATAAAGAAAATGTGGCACATATACGCCATGGAATACTATGCAGCTATAAAAAAGAATGAGTTCATGTCTTTTGCAGGGACATGGATGAAGCTGGAAGCCATCATTCTCAGCAAACTAACACAGGAACAGAAAACCAAAAACCGCATGTTCTCACTCATAAGTGAGTATTGAAAAATGAGAACACATGGGCACAGGGAGGGGAACATCACACATTGGGGCCTCTCAGGTAGTGGGGAGCAAGGGGAGGGATAGCATTAGGAGAAATACCTAACATAGGCCAGACGCGGTGGCTCACGCCTGTAATCCCAGCACTTTGGGAGGCCGAGGCAGGTAGATCCCGAGGTCAGGAGATCGAGACCATCCTGGCTAACATGGTGAAACCCCGTCTCTACTAAAAATACAAAAAATTAGCCAGGCATGGTGGCGGACGCCTGTAGTCCCAGCTACTTGGGAGGTTGAGGCAGGAGAATGGCATGAACCCAGGGGGCAGAACTTGCAGTGAGCCGAAATGGCACCACTGCACTTCAGCCTGGGCACAGAGTGAGACTCTGTCTCAAAAAAAAAAAAAAAAAGAAAAACAAAAACAAAAAGAAATACCCAATGTAGATAACGGGTTAATGGGTGCAGCAAACCACCATTGCACATGTATACCTATGTAACAAACCTGCACGTTCTGCATATGTATCCCAGAACTTAAGGTATAACAAAAATTTTTTTTTTAAGTACTATAGGAGTGCGTAAGGTAATTTGCTAGATTTTGTGATGTTTGTGATAATTGTCAGCTTTAAAAATTTTATATTTTGTTGTGATTTCTTTACTTATTCTAAATACATATTCACTTTCATATCTAAAAAAAAAAAAGAATAAAGACTAACGTGGTGGTCATCAGTCATCAGTGCTATTCTAGTTACCCTTCTAGGCATGTAGTACATTTGCACTTCTCTCGTCCTTTGATATTGGATGCGGCCAATCAGGTGTTACTCTGGCCAATAATGAAATAAATTGAAGAGACGTGGATTCCTTTGAGCTCTAAAAGCTTTGAAAGCTAGTGTTAAAGTATTCTGTGTCACCTCTAAATAATGAAATCCTCTTTCATCCAAACCTGTATAAATATCCTTCAAACAAATCACATGGATCAACAACAATGGCAGAGAAAATTTCTCACAATGCATAGATACAGCATAACTCAGATACAAAGTAAAATAAGATACTATGAGTTTCCAATGGCATGATAAAGTAAATGAGTAAAGATATTAATGTTTGGGAAACCAGATTTCTCCCTGAATGAAAAAGAAGATACAAATAACTAATAGAGAAAGAACCCTGTGTTGTCGGATTTAAAATAGAAGTCATGTCAATACAAACTCTTATTTTGATACATTCTGAGCTCTGACCTCTGCAAGGGCCTGGAAGCAACAGTAGCTTAGTAGAATGAAAACATTTAGTTTTAGATTTTTGTTTCTAAATATCATTCCACACTCAGTCTTCTTAAAGAAACTAATGATTCTAAATTTGGGGCATTTAGGAGCACAAGATGAGCCTAGAGCATATTTTTTCCGTGTGTCATAAAAGAGAAAAGAGGTTAAAGACTGATCGAGTCAGAAAGATATAAGAGCTGTCTTAAAGCCAAATCTGGAATAATCTGAGCAAAGAATAATGATAACCATAAATTACATATGTGTGTATGTGTGTGTGTGTGTGTGTGTGTGTGAAAATATATATATATTTTTAAATCCATGTGTCCAAAGTGTTACTAAGAAAGGAGGTAGGGGAGAACATCTTTATAGAAGAATGTCAGCTAATAAATGTTAGAATTAGAAAACCACAAATTTAATAATTGATTCAAGCAAGAGTCATCAATGGATGCTAAAAGCATTGGGTGAAAATTTAAGATACAGGATACTGACATATTCTCAGAGTATCTCCCACATAGATTGCCATAAATTGCAAAGAGAAAAAAAAATAACAAGGAAAATATCTAGCAAATGTCACTTTAGCCAAGTAATCAAATTTCACATCACCGATTTGGGACAAATGTCTCTTGATATGATTCACAGTGCTTAGCATCGTTTGTGTTATAAAAACTAGAAATGTATTCCACCCACTTACCACTACAGAAAGAACAATTATTCAGAATTATTGCAGAATAATTAATCGGAATTACTGCAAAATTCAAATGACATAATCCATTTGAAAAGGAAGCAAGTCAACATGACAAAAATCCAATGTTCTCTAAAGCCAGTTCACTGAAAGTCAATTAGATTAATGACTAAATGTAAAAATAAATCTATTTACCAACTTCCTGATATTAGTAACTTACAAAAGGGTTGTTTCTTTTTAACTTTTGTTTTAGTTTTAGTGTATATGTGCAGGTTTGTTATATAGGTAAACTGCGTATCATGGGGTTTGGTGTGCAGATTACTTCATCACCCAGGTAATAAGCATAGTATCCAAGAGATAGCTTTTTGATCCTCTCCCACCTCCCACCCTCCACTCTCAAATAGGCCGCAGTGTCTGTTATTTCCCTCTTCGTGTCCATGTATTCTTGTTACTTAGCGCCCATTTACAAATAACTTGTGGTATTTGGTTGTCTGTTCCTGCATTAGTTTGCTTAGGATAATGGCTTCCAGCTCCATCACGTTGCTGCAAAGCGCATGATCTTGCTTTTTTATGGCTATGTGGTATTCCATGGTGTGTATGTATCATATTTTCTTTATCCAGTCTACCATTGATGAGCCTTTAGGTTGATTCTATGTCTTTGTTTTTGTAAACAGTGCTGCAATGAGCATATGTGTACATGTGTCTTTACGGTAGAATGATTTGTATTCTTTTGGGTATATACCCAATAAGGGGCTTGCTGGGTCGAAGGGTAATTCTGTTTTAAATTCTTTGAGAAATCACCACAGTGCTTTCTACAATGGCTAAACTAATTTACATCCCCACCAGCAGTGTATAAGCATTCCCTCTTCTCTGCACCCTCACTAGCATCTGCCATTTTTTCACTTTTTCACTTTAATTTTTTCACTTTAATAATAGCCAAAAATTCTGACTGATGTGAGATGGTATCCCATTGTGGTTTTGATTTGCATTTCTCTAGTGATTAGTCATGTTAAGCATTTTTTCATATGCTTGTTGGCCACATATATGCCTTCTTTTGAAAAATGTCTGTTGCGTCCTTTGCCCACCTTTTAATAGGGTTGCTTGTAAATTTGTTTATGTTCCAAAGGGCTTGTTGCTTTTAACTCTTTGAATAACATTTCATTAAGTATGAGATAATTTGTTACAGCAGAAATAGGAAACTAATATAGCCATTGTAGGCCAGTTTACAACTAATCTGCCAGCCGATCCCAGATGCCTGAGCAAGCCCAGCCAATATCAGGCAGATGATAAATCACTCTAGTCAATATAAATTACTATAAAATTTATAAATGGTTAGAAGATACACATTTTTGGTACATGTAAACTCTTTGTAAATTTGTCAAATTGGTAATTCATTAAAATTTTTAGCAAATTAACCAAAATAAAAAAAATGCTTCAAAAACATAGTACTAATTTTTTTTAAAAAAAGAAAAAACATAGTACTAATAAATATTGTCATGCATTTCACTGATGAATTGATAAAACTAAGTAAGATAAGCATAACAAATACAAGAATTTAATGGCCACTGTTGTGTTGGTTTCTGTACAGTATGATTAATTAAATATAGCTGAAGCAGGTATAAAATATAGAATAATGCAATCCAGAGAATCAAACATTATGAGTACTAGTAAGGCATGAGGTATAGGATTGTGTACATGTGCATACACCTGTGTATGTGTATGTGTATGTTTCACAAGATGGCTGCAAAAGTCTTCAACTCCTGTTATAATATGCGCCAGTTGCCTGAACAGCTAATAATCAGTTTAGGAATCATATGGAGAACAGAAAAGGAATTACCAAAAAATATGTCAAGAAAAAAAGAGGAACAGGAAATAAGAAAAGTGGACATTCAATCTCTGGAGAGAAAACAAACACACAGGTGATTGTCAAACCATTAAGAAATAACCCTAAAACAGATTACCAGTCTAGTGACTTGGGACCCTGGACATAGTCTGTGAAGACTGAAATATAACAGCATCAGCATGAGATGGTTTCTGGTAGTGTGAAAGCCACCCTCTCCCAAATGAAGGCAGGAAAAAATGATTTCATGAGAAAATACATCTGCTAAGAGCTGAAGAATCTTCCTTCATCGTTTCATGCATAAATGTGTCCACACACAAATCCCGAATGGCAACATCTGAGTATAATATCCGAATGGGGCGCAGTGGCTTTGGAGTCAACAAATGTTTCAGTCGATACACTGCAGCAGTGGTGATTTGCGCCCACTCATCCTTGTAGATCTGGGAATTATTCCCTTTTGTCTTTAGTGATGTCATATGACATTTGGTCGCACAATTAAATCTGAATAGATCCAAAACACAGTTTGCTCGTGTTTTTATGGAAATGTTTTTATCTGCAAATGGTTGATGTTTTTTCCCAGTATCTTTTGGAATGAAGCCTTTAACAATTTCCAGTGGGTACACTGTCAGGTATTGACAGCAAAGTTCCAGTGCTTTGTAAACTTTTCCATAAAACACTCTTCAGATATAGTTATTTAAATGTAGTCATGCCAGGGATATCAATTTACCACTTCTTATCCAAAATCAAAACGTCTGAATGGGTAAAGAGGAATATGATGGGGAAAGACAAGAGTTGGGAAGCAGAAAGGAAAAATGTTACTGTATTAACATCAAGGTTCATGATACTTGTAATTCTTGATATATATTTAAACATTTATATAGATTGGGCTAAAAGCATCAGTAATTTTTACTCTTCAGGTGAAAAGGGTCTCAATTAGAGCAATTTAGATACTGCCCAAGAACAATAAGTGGTGCAAAGATAAAAATCTGTGGGTTATCCTGAAGTAATATCTTCTAAATTGATATCACTATTTTCTTTTATTTCAGAAATGTAGCTAATATATGAGAAACTTTCTCAAAATAGCTAGCTGTGTGACCTTAGGCAAGCAATCTAACTTCTCTGGGCCTTAATTTTAAAATAAAGAATGAATCATAGGCTCTCTTCTACCTGTACCGTTTTATAATTGAGTGATAATTGAATTTATTTTGATATGACTTTTTCTCCACATGTTTTAAACTCACACTAACTGCTATTGCTTATGTTCTTAGAGTAGTTTTAAATGAAATTTACCCAAAGATAGGAAATTGCTAATTTAGTCATGATTTTTTTTCTCAGCATACTTTCTTAATTTCAGTTTTTCTTTTTTTTTTTTTTTTTTTTTGAGACGGAGTTTCGCTCTTGTTACCCAGGCTGGAGTGCATGGCGCCATCTTGGCTCACTGCTCACCACACCTCCCAGGTTCAAGCGATTCTCCTGCCTCAGCCTCCCAAGTAGCTGGAATTACAAGCATGCACCACCACGCCTGTCTAATCTGTTGCATTTTTAGTAGAGACAGGGTTTCTTCGTGTTGGTCTGGCTGGTCTCAAACTCCCAACCTGAGGTGATCCCTCAGCCTCAGTCTCCCAAAGTGCTGTGATGACAGGCATGAGCCACTGTGCCAGGCCAGTTTTTATTTTCGAGTGTGTTTTGGTTCATAATAAAAATTATGAATTTACCAGATTTCTTTAAAAGATTGATGATACATGATCCTTACTAAATGTTTTGTGTGACAATCTATAGATACCTACAATAATGCCTTGCACTTAAAATGTGCCCAACCAGGCAGCTCTCTCTCAGCCCTACAACACTGCTCTCACCCCCCTGACATGCTCTCACCCCTCCAACACATGCCTTCTTGAGAAAATAAGGAAGACAGTGAAGAACTAAGGCACTGTATCCACTCAATTATTAAGTGTATCCTTGGCACTAGCTAGCTAAGTGAATTGGGTCCTTCCCCAAGTTAGGTAAATGCTTGCTAACACACACCGGAGAGAATACACCTCTCTTGGCAATTTAATTGATCTGAGGCAGGGCCTAAGTATCCATTTTTTAAAGCTCCCCCAGTGATTCTAATGAGCAATTAGGGTTGAGAAATGGTTGAGAAATGGACAAGCTTGAGGTTTGTGACTTTTCTAAGCATTCAGTCTTCCCAACAATCTGGATATGGGAGAGGTGTGAGATTGGGATGTTTCTCACTGGATCCTGGCCCCATCACAAGTCTACTGCATTTTGGGTATTCAAATGGTTCTCTATCTCCTATACTAGCTTGTAAGCTGCTTTCAGAGTAGGTTCCTTGCCTCATACATCACTGTATCCCCTACAGCATCTACTACATGGCTTAACACCTTCATGCTTCGTTAATCATCTTCAGGTTAAAATAGAAATGGATATTGGGAATTCTGATATTTGCAGCCCAACTTCTGTAGGTGTTTGGATTCAGTCAACAGGGAAAAGACCAAGTTATTTTCTGTATGAAATAAATTATATTTTGAAACCCCTGGCCACAAAAGATCAATCATATTTTAAATAGTACTGATGAATCTTCAGAAACAAGGCAAAAGTTCTCAGTTATCAGGTGTCTAGAATATAATATTATCTTGAAAACAGTTACATCATTACAGGCCCATTTTTCTTTTTCAAATAGTTGTGTGAATGTTTGCAAAGGTATAGGCATTTTTAGAATAATACTAGCAGTATTTCCATATTATTCAGCTATTACTATGTTCCTAAATGGAGAAAGTCATGCAGTAAATATTGAATGCCAACTATGTGCAAGGCACTCTGCTAGGTGGTACGTATACAGCAGTGACAGGACAGCTTTTATGGAGCCTGCATTTTAACACACAAGATAACTAATTATTCAATTACATTTTAAATGAGTGCTATGAAAGAAAAGTAGAGTGATTTGAATATATAACAGATCTGATTTAGCCATGGGGTCAAGAAAGTGATATTTGAGCTGAGTGTTGAAGAATTCATAAGAATTAACTATGGGAAGAGAAGGGACAATATTCTGGCGCAGGGACAGCAAGTGAGAAGTTGCTACAGTCAAAAGGAGAGTGAAGCCTGCAAGAAAACAAAAGATCCTTATGACTAGAGCTCCGAGAGTAAAGAGTTGATAAGAGACAACTCTGGCAAACTAGTGTATCCATCAGTAGGACTTTATTAAAGTTTTAGAATTTACCTTAATAACAGGAAACTATAAAAGCTAAGGAGGAACACAGTGTGACACATTTTTCAACTACCCTGACTACAGTGAGGAGGATGGATGCAACTGGGAGTGGGGGAAAACTGAAGGGAAGAGAACATCAAGAGGCTGTTTAAGTAATCAAGATAAAGAGATTGTGTCTACAACTAGTGAGGTGACAATGGAGATGTAGAGAAGTAGCCGCTTCAAGAAATACTTAAAACTAACATCAACGGGACTTGGTAATCAAGTGGACATAGGGGTGAAGGAGGAAAAGGAAGAAAAGCTGATGCCCAGTCCCCTGGCTTGGACTACTGGGCAAATTGCATGCTGTTGCAGTTCGCATAAGGAACATATGAAAAGGTCTACCATTGAGGAAAAAGTCACAAGGACATTTAATTGATGACAATATACAGCAATGGCTCTGTTCCTGGCACTGTTCTAGGTGCGATGGACATATAGATGGTAGGTAAGATAGATAGAGAAATAAGTTGATTGATAGATCATATCAAGTCTGTGAGATAGATTTAGATTCTATACATTCCCCAGTTTACTGATGAGGAAACAGAGTCCCAGGGAGTTAAGTTGCTCAGTCATACAGTTAGTAAGTGCACAGTCCCTCAACCACTGTATTCTGCATCCTACTTCTACTGAGTTTTAGTGGGTTTATCAACTAGTGGATTCACAGGTCTGGAATTAATAGAAGCCTGGGTTGGAAAAATTGTAGCATAAGAGAACATAAGGTTACATTTCAGAATTAAGAACATTACTTGATTCAATTGATCCTTGGAGACCAAACACTCTTTATCCAGAATAAAAATGTGAAATGGAGCAGATTAATGTTGGAGCTCTTCCCAAAGGATTTTCTGTTTCATTACAATGAGGACCTCAATACTACTACACTTCACCTACAGCAGTTTCCCCTGTTTACAGGTATGCTGTGGGTTCAAGTAAACAGATCTCAATCTCAAGTTTCCCTTATAATTAGTTCTGTGTCTTTGGAAAAGTTGCTTTAGCAGTGTGAGACTCAGTTTCTTCATCTATTAAATGAGGATTTTTTTTAAAAACCGCTTTTACACTTACTATGATGATTATATGATATAACATAGATACTAGACTAGGCACTATATTTAAAAAGTGTTCCCTATTATGCTATCACTCTACATCATGAAAATATTATAACAAGGCTATAATTATTTGTCTTATTTTACATTAATTGAATTATAATGCAGTTGTAATAGAACATAAGCTGAATAAAGGAGATAAAATAGTCTCCACTCAGCCTTCCATTTTTGGCACCTATCCAAGAGCCTTAAAGCCAGAAAGGAGGATGTTCAGGAGAACGGGGAAGTGTGTGTGACTACCTTAATTCTTACACTCAAATATTAAGAGCATTTAAAATTCTTTGTGCTAAAAAACTAGATACATATTCCACCCACTTACCACCACAAAAAGAACTTAGAGCCGTGAGGGCTGTACTAACTTGTACCACATCATTTTATTGGAACTCTTGTGGTAACATCCGACCTTTCATGGAGGAGGAGCAAGCAGGATTTGTTCAACAGAAAAAGCAAGAGATTCTGCAGGAACTTAAGTGCTTTTAAAGCAAACATTTGAATCACAGCAACAGAAGCTCACTTTTTTAAATTGAGGCTTTTCATTTTACCTTCCATTGCATGTTTATTCACCAGCATGCTGGAATTACGAAATTTTCAAGTTCTTATTTAAATGCTTGATCAGTACTATGAACCCAGTGCTATAAGAATACAGACTTTTAAAAAATAGAATAAATTCCTTAATATACTAAGCTTTGACAACTGAAAAGAATTTTGTTAAAATGTACTAGCATTTTCTCCATTTGAAATGGGAAACACATGGGAAAAAGTGAAAGTTGAGGAACTGGAAAAACAAAAGTAGGAAAGGATTTATTCATTAAGATGAATAAATCTTAGCACAATGACTACAGCCAGTCTGAATCATTCTTCCTTTGCATAAACATTCTGGAGTTGTAATAATGGCTCCCACCCTCAATACCAGCTTGAAAGAAAAAGAAAAGAGGTTAATTTCTGTTAAGTACTGACCTTGTGGCCAGTTTCTCGTAACACTTAAACACAGATTAACAGAGTGAATTCATGTAATACTTTTTAGCGATTTGAAAAACAATGTGTTTTATAAAGTTGAAATCAATTATATGGGTTTATATGAGCCCCCACTATTAATAAGCTTTGTATAAACTACATTTTTTTAATTTTTTAATTTTTATTATTATGGATACATAATAGTTATACATATTTATAGGGTACATATGATATTTAGATAAAAAGATATATGTGTAATGATCAAATGATAATTGGGGTATCCACTACTTCAAGCATTTATCTTTTTTTAGTTAGGAGAAGTAAGGTCTAGTGTTTGGCGGCTTAATAGGGCAACTATAGTTAACAATAATTTACTGTATGTTTTAAAATAACTGAAAGAGTTGAATTGGAATAAACTACACTTTAAAGTGACAATACTTGCTACTAGTTGGATAACTAAAAGTCCTGAATTCTTGAGCAAATTTCCATTGTCTGGAACCATAAGTTTCAACCTACAAAACCTGCCAGTTATGGGTGGAAGGGATTTCTGCCTTCCGGACCATGAGGAAGCAGGAGAACTTAGCCCAAGAGTAACAGAAAATGGGCAGGAGCCATGTGTGTAATTGATCCTTTTAGAGCTGACTTTCAATTACTGAATTATTCCCATTAATGTGAAGCAACAGTAATAATAGCCACAGAACACAGGCCCAGGAGTGGAACCATCCAAATCACCAGTTTCCTCTCTGCAAAGTGATTGGAACTAAACCATTGATTTTTCCAACTGAGTGAACATCCAGGGGTTGTTAGATTTATCAAAGGAAGGATTATGCTACAGGGAGAAAATACAGGTCATTCTTGAGCTGTTTAATTTTAATTATAATTTTAAAATGTTTTCTATGTCAACCTTGTATTGCAGGTTATACTGTAAATGCTTCATCAACCTCTCATTTCCATTAAACCATTACCAGTAGAAAAGCCAACTGCCATTACTTCTCGATTTGCTTTCTTATGACTGCTGCCACTTCCATCCCCCAAAACGTATCAGGGAAGCACTGGCTATGGCTTTATTCCTTGTGGGTTGTATTTCAAGAGCTCCTTTATCTGAAGGTCTGAAAGCCCTACCAGAAAAATATCCTTATAATATACTTTCTACAGAAAAGGAAAAGAGCAGTGGTGAAGCACTTAAAATATCAAACAGTGGGTATAAATCACTCAGTACCTCATCCCCTTTTTGCTGATGTAAAGTCCATAACCATGGCAACAAGGATTAGAAATAGCAACCTATGAAAAACACTGGGTTTATTGGAGCACATGGAAGTTTTAGTTTGGTTTTCAGCCAAATCTTGAAGAAACAAATCTTTGACTAATACCTACATACTATTTTTATCACTTTTGAGAAGTAATGTCTAAATTATGGATTAAGGGGAAATCATTTTTTTCCACTTAATAATCAAAAACATCATAAGCTGATATTGCAGGTAGGGAACATTAAAAGGCTCTCCTTGCTTGTCCTCCAGTCTTCTAACTCTAGACTCCCTAATGTAGGTGTTTGACAACAAAATATTATCAATTATCTGTCCTGATTTGTAGATTTAGTTGCATGTCGAACTCTGATTTTTTAATTGATATCTCTCTCCAACATACAATTTTCAGACTTTTATTATTCACAGGCAAAACAGGTTTGCCTTAGATATGAAGAGAGGCCTAATGATAATTTATTCTATAAATTAGATGTTTCCCTATGTTTGATTATTAAGCTCCTTCTTCAATAAGCAGTAAATTGTAAAGCTCAAGGATTCAGCTTCAAAGATAGTATACCAGAGGGAGAAAGGATCTGCGATCAGGAAAGTATGAGTGTGATGAGACTATAACCCACGAGGGGGTAACATCTCTCCCCATTCATCATTCCCATCTTCATTTACTCATCCTTCAAGGCCTCACTCAAAACACATGTCTTCTATGAAGCCCTCCAGGTTTACACTTTGCAGTTGATCCTTATCATTCACAGATTCAGTATGTGCGAATTCACCTAGCAGCTAACATTCATTTGTAACCCCAAAATCAATACTCACTATGCTTCTGAGGTTATTCACAGAAATGTGCACAATGGCACATTCCCAGCTGAAGTCAAACAAGGCAACATTGCCTTCTTGTTTTAGCTCTCATATTATAAACAAGTACCCTTTTTGCGATCTATGTAATGGCATGTTTTTCACATGTTTGTCCTTTTGTTGGTGATTTTGTTGTTTAAAGGAAGCCCAGAGCACAGTGCAGAAGTGCTATGTAATGATCCTGAGCACAAGGAGGCTATAATGTGCCTTACAGGGAAAATGTGTTCGATAAACTCCAGACATGAGTTGTGCTGCTGCTGGCTGTGAGTGCAATGTTAACGAATCTACAATGTATATCAAATATGGTGTTTTTAAACAGAAACACACATAGAACAAGGTTATTAACTGATCAGTTGACAAAAAATGTTGTAATCAGAGGATCACAGGAACCTAACCCTGCATTTCCGCTAGGAACAATGCTTAATTGTTGAAGCAATTAGCTTCAGTATTCCCTAATTCATTGATTCTGACAACTTTGTAGAACAGAACTACTGAAAATAACAAGAATCAACTGTGGTTTAAACTCAGATTGCTCTCATTTAAAACTTGTCTCTACCTCCTAATTAGCCCCTTATTATACACAGCTTTATATTCTAACTGTTGGTATTATACCGCCGAGGTCTTTTTTATTTTTGCTTTTTTTTTTTTTTTTTTTTTTTTTTTTTTTTTTTTTTTTTTTTTTTGGTGAAACACAGTCTCGCTCTGTCACCCAGGCTGGAGTGTGGTGGTGCCATCACGGCTCACTGCAACCTCCACCTCCGAGTTGAAGCGATTCTCCTGCCTCAGCCTCCTGAGTAGCGGGGATTACAGGCACCCACCACTATGCCCAGATAATTTTTGTATTTTCAGTATAGACGGGGTTTTGCCATGTTGGCCAGACTGTCTCAAACTCCTGACCTCAAGTGATCCACCTGCCTCGGCCTCCCGTGCTGGGATGACAGGCATGAGCCCCCATGCCCAGCCTGTTATGTGCTTTTTTTATATATATAAATAATAAAATAATAATAATACCAATTCAGTGATGGAGCTCCCACTATGTCGAGGTACTGAAAGCTTTAAAAACATGCCGTTTGTGGGTGATTCATTTCCCAAATTAAATGGCAAGCTCCTTTTCTTCAGGGACCTCATCATTTTTAACGCGTAATATTGTTTAGCACACAGGCAGGACCATAAAACTTGTCAAAATATTAAAGTGGTTTTGTTGTTTTCATTCTTGTCATACATTTCATTAGGTATTTTTGAAAAGTGACATTGTCCAAGAAAATTTTCCATCGTGGTTAACAATTAAACTGATAATCGTATTTTTCATCCCTATTATGTATTGACCACTTACGATTTTTAAACAGTGTTTAGTGCTTTATATACAGAATCTCATTTTAATCATTAAAACCACACTATTAAACTGATACACAGAAAATTTAAATAGCTTTCTAAAGTCATAGCTCCTGAGGGATAAAATTGGACTTGAATGCAGAGGTTCTTACCTGTTTCAGGCAAAGGCCCTCTTAAAATAAGTTTCTTAAATTTCCTGTAAAAGACCAGTTATAATAATAATTAAAACTTAAAGTGCTTACTGTGGGCCAAGTGCTATCTAAGCAACTTTCAGAGATCAATTTATTTAATCTTCACAACGGCTTATAAAATCGATATTATGATCTTCCTTTCATAGGTAAAGACCCTGAACCCTGAAAAATTGAAGTCTGCTCAAGGTCACACAGCTAGACAGTAAGTAGCAAAGCCAGGATTCAAACACAAAATGCTCTGTCTCCAGAATCTGGCCTTTAACCATTTCACAACACTGCTTTCAACCCATGGATATACTTTCTGAATCTGTTACCATATAATGACAAAAAAGCAACTCTAAATTTATTAAATATATTAGGTAAATTTACATCTCATTAACCATAAAAGCAGCCATATGTGTTTGAAATACAGGAGTAAGTGAATGTGAGAGAGTTGTTGTTTATTCTACAGACTATGGTTGGTGATGAAACACGGTTTGGGCCCCTCTACCATTGGCAGAGATGTGCTTCCAAGTGAACTAACCTCCCAGCATCAGAACCGCTGGCCACGGTTATTGCCACTTTCACAATTCTGAGGTTAGACAGGCCCAAACTATACTCAGCTCCATCATTTACTGCTATGGGATGCTAGGCAACTAGCTCACCTTCTGAAGTCTCATTTTTCCATACCTCTCTTCAAAATGATATAATACTATCCAGCTCATAGACTTGTGAGAAATAATATAAAATATATAAAGAACCCAGCACAACAAATAGTAAACAATCAATAAACATAGGTTCTGACTCCAAGAGACACTTACTCCTCCTCTACCAGATTAGGGCACTTGGAGATCAAGATTAACTCAAATCAAAGAGAAGCTCACCCTTTGAACCCTGAGATTTGGACTGCTAGCCACTGACGTATTTCCACAGAAGCAGCTCCTGTCCAACTAGAGAAAGAAAGCACTACCCAGAAAACCAGGACAAATAACCCAAAGAAGTAGCATATTGTGGTAGTTAACCATCTAATTTTGGAATTGAAACAGCTGAGTTTTCATCCAAGCCATGATTCTAGCTGCTTTATGGCCTTTTGTAAATTACATAATTGATCTAATCCTTGTGTGTGTGTGTGTGTTTTGTTTGTAAAACAGAGTTCCTGTAATGATTATCAAGCTAATATTTCCACAATCCTGGGACATGGGAGGTGGTCATGTTGAGTAACAGGGGCTGTGTGTCTGCCACTGTCTGTATTCTGTCCACTTTCACCTTCAACAGGGAGCGAGGTTCCCCCTTTGCACCTACAACCACATGCACCTGAATCCCCCAACCTCTCTCAGGACTGTTGGATGATAGGATGTCCACAGGTGATCCAGGCTTGAGGAAATCGGCACTCTATGTCCCTTCCCCATCTGTTCCCAGTCTTCACGTACCATGAGAACTCCTTCTTCCCCTTCCTATCTTTATAATTCCACTCCCTTCACACCTCCCTCTCTCCAGCTTCTTCTGCATGCCTCTACTCCCTTCCCCCAACCGCAAGTCTAATTTTTGGACATGAAATTATGATCTTTAAAAAGGCAGCAAAATCTTTCTGTCTCACACTTAGGCTAGAGATTTCTTTGAGCATTTGTTTCTGCTTCCACTGGAGACTAAGGTTATTCCTAGGGTACCAATAAGAGAGTAAAAAAGATCAATTAACAGGAAACAAACAGATACATCCCTGCCTCCCACATATATGTATAGCTGTAGGGTAAACGCATCTAATAGCAATAACTTAAGCATACCCTGAGAATGACCTTGTATGGCAGAGGTACCTGAATGTGTTCTAATCTAAGGGATCCATGAGTGGCCAACCCAGAGATTCCTTCTTTGTCTATGAGGAACATCTGAGCCCCAGCCCATCCTGTGAAACACCAGCCATACAGCAATTCGAGGCCTGACTTTTGGGGTGCATTAAGGTTGCCAGGTGAAGGTTGTTAGGGAAAGGGTGCTAAGTGAAAATGCTTTATGATCTGAAAGCAGTTGCAGTTCTTCTGCCCAGCCTGCAACCATGCCACCACTGGACTCTCTCCACTGTATGAAAGTCTCCAATAAAATCCCATGACTCATTTGCTGGCTCTGGGTCTCTTCTTCTGTCTGTTGAACCTGGTGCCATCTCCACGGGGGTCAATAGGATTTGGGCTTGACAATATCTAATCACATATATTCTATAAAAGCCTGCTACATGCTGGCTGCAATTCTAAATGCTGGGATATAGTCCCCACCCTCAAAGAGCTTACATGCTCTTTCATCTTTTTCTTTTTTTCTTTTTTAAGAGACAGGGTCTTACTCTGTTCACTCAGGCTGGAGTGCAGTGTTATAATCACAACTCACTGCAGCCTCAAATTTCTGGGTGCAAGCGATCCTCCTGCCTCAGCCTTCCAAGTAGCTAGGACTACAGGCATGTGCCATTATACTCAGCTAATTAAAAAAAAAAAAAAATTGTAGAGACATGGTCTGGCAATGTCAGCCTCCCAAAGTGTTGAGATTACAAGCATGAGCTACCAAACCCACCAAGTCACCAAACCCACAAAGAAAAAAAATTGTAGAGACATGGTCTGGCAATGTCAGCCTCCCAAAGTGTTGAGATTACAAGCATGAGCTACCAAACCCACAAAGTCACCAAACCCACAAAGAATAGACTGTAAGCAAGGAAACAATTTAATGTATTTATTTACCTGTTTGTTGTTCCTCGTTCTCTTCCTTACAAGAATAAATAATGTAACTTGTACATAATATGCAAGTTACTTTTATAAAGAGATAATATGACCATTTCCCCTGACAAAAAAATAACAGCTAATACTTACATTATGCTAACTACAGTGCTCAGTACTGTTTTAAGTACTTTATATGCATTAATTAACTTAGTATTCACAATGACTCCCTGAGGTAGATATTCTCCCCAACTTACAGATGAGTAAATTGAAGTATTGAGACTTTATAAGATTTGCCCATGGGACAGAATAGATCATGTTCACTAGATCTATGGCTAGATACTCTGCACCTGGATTTGTGTTAATATGCTCCAATTGAGATACCACTTCTACCAAAGTGACAGCAACTGGAGCTACTTCTTGGTTGGGTTTGCAGGAACTCAGAATCATCTTCCAGGATCCATCAGATTTTTGTAGGGCTCAGACTCATTATTTAAATGAAGATATGATGGAGACCATGATCTCTGCATCTTTTAGGTCTTTAAGGATGGCCTTGATCTCTGCCATTCTCTCCCCTTGATTCTTCAATATTATTTTATATTTACTATTTGGCTAGTGTGGAGGTGTGATTTGATAGGCTTCCAAGTGGCCTTCCTCATGGTGATAGAGCTTACGGCACAGGTCAAGGATCAATGTGTGCCTTCTGCCAATTTTCAAGTATGTGCATTCCAGTTACACATTTAAGTATCAGGGAAATGACTACAAGTGGGTGTATGGATATAGCTGATTCATTGTGAGCTGAATCTGAGCCACAGTTGCATTTTATTATCTGCTCCCTATATACTCCACTCCAACAGGGAGCCCAGGATAATTCTTTAGGTCCATAAGTATCAATGTCAACTCAGACCCATATTTAATAATTCAGTAACCCTCAAAATATTTTAAGTGTTCTCCTTTTACCAGTGTAGAGTTATTACCCAACTACATGGCCATAGGTCTTTTCACGGATAAATTGGAAGAAACTTTACTGAATACACTTGCTATAGGGTATAGAATCCATTCTTGTAAAGGACCTCGACTCTCATTCAGTCAAGGGGTTGCAGATATGCAAATTGGGTCAGGTTCAGAAATCGACTTTTTATTGGGGCAGCTGCTCTCTGTCCTTAGACCACTTATCCTTGATTGTATAGATCGGGAACTACCCTGTTGGATGTCTACCTGTCTTTCTCCTAAGGATGCCCTATCCTATTATTCATCTCCATAGTTCTTCATGAGCCTGGATCCCATGATTGCCATTCCAAAAACGTGTTGCTCATTATGATAATTAATCCTGTCTTGCAGCTGGCAGTTAAGTGATACCACCTGGCCTCCACTAGTTTGGTATTTTCTCATGACAACTGCTGTCAGTGAGATAGAACAGCATCTCCTGGAGTGAAGAAGAGAACCACCGGTGAGCTTCTCAATGGCATGGGTGCCCCTCTCACTAGCACATTTCTTATCCCGTTGGTAAACACAAAGATGTCTCTGCAGAAAAATGTCAGCTGGTGTGTTTTCCAGCCCTGTTTAGTGTCATTCCCTATGATATGGTTATTTATCTAAGCCTTTTGATATCCACTTCACATTCTGCCATGGTACTTCTGAGGTTTCTACTTCATTTAGTGTTGACCATCGCTTTTTCTAAGAAAACAGTGTTTGCCATAATCTCCCTGGGTTCTTGCCAAGGTATAAAATCTGGTATCACAGGAGGGTGCTCCCATACAATAAAACATTAAACGTTCTTTCCCTGCTTTTCTAGCATTTATGCACTACTGATGATCATGTGACTAGTGTTTGTCTCACATAGCTCTTTTCCTCCCTTAGCAGGCCCAGTACTTTCCCAGCTGCAGTACGTTTTAAGTTGATTCTAGTTATCAGTTTGGAGGTTAGGAGGGAGGTGAGGATTGACCTGGGGACAGGAGGAGAGCTTAACATGTTACATGGGCAGAGACTTCTGCATCATCTTCTAGTTAGGCAGGGGATAAAAGTCAGCGGGGGAGGAGAACAGCTTCTAACAAGGAAAAGTGAGCCACTTCTGCAGGACCACAGGGTTCAAGATGATCTGGGGTTTCAAGAATTTCAAGTACATCAACTCAAATGTCCCAAACGTGTGTCTCAGAGTCTCATTCCTTCCCAGCCAGAGCCCTAACTTTGGCATCATAGACTTGCTGGAGGAAGTTTATGATGGAAATGTAGATTGTTACCATACTACTACTGGCCTTGTAGATCACAGTCAAAAATTTTGACTGTTCTAAGACCAATAGAAAACTGTCAAATCATTTTATTTGGGGAGGGAGGGAGACTGTTTTCACTTTTCTTTAATTTTTACGTATTTAGGGAGTACAAGTGCAGATTTCTTACATCCATATATTGCATCATGGTGAAGTCTGGGCTTTTTTTTTTTTTTAAAGACAGAGTCTCGCTCTGTTGCCCAGACTGGAGTGTAATGGTGCCATCTCGGCTCACTGCAACCTCCGCCTCCCGGGTTCAAGCGATTCTCTTGCCTCAGCCTCCCAAGTAGCTGGGATTATAGGCACATGCCACCACGCCCGGCTAATTATTTGTATTTTTTTTGTAGAGACGGAGTTTCACTGTGTTAGCCAGGATGGTCTCAATCTCCTGACTTCGTGATCCACCCACCTCGGCCTCCCAAAGTGCTGGGATTATAGGCATGAGCCACCACGCCCAGCAGAAGTCTGGGCTTTTAGTGTAACTATCACCTGAACAGTGAACATTGTACCCAATAAGTAATCCTTCAACCCTTACCCCCTTCCCACCCTCCTACCCTTTGTAGTCTCTAATGTCTGTTATATTCTGTATGTTCATGTGGAACCATTGTCTAGCTTGCACTTATAGGTGAGAATATGTGGTATTTGTCTGTCTCTGAGTTGTTTCACTTAAAAAATAGCCTCCAGTTCCATCCATATTGTCGCAAAAGATATGACTTTATTCTTTTTTTAAAATGGCTGAGTAATATTTCATTGTGTGTGTGTATATATATATATACACACACACACACACACACACGACATTTTCTTTATCCAATCATCCACCGATAGACACTTGGGTTGATTCCATATCTTTGCTATTGTGAATAGTGCTGTGATAAGCATTATGAGTGCAGATATCTTTTTTATATAATGAATTATTTCCCTTTTGGTATATAACCAGTAGCGAGATTGCTATTTTTAGTTCTTTGAGAAATCTCCATACTGTTTTCCATAAAGGTTATACTAATTTACATCCCCACCAACAGTATATAAGCATTACCTTTCTCCATCATCTGGCTGGTTTTAGATATTTTAATAATAAAAAATAAAATTCTGACTAGTATACGATTATCTCACTGTGGTTTTCATTTCCATTTCTCTGATTAGTGATGTTGAGTATTCTTTCACATGATTGTTGACTGTGTGTATGCCTGCTGAAAACTGTTAATGTCCTTTGCCCACTTTTTTCCTTGCTGAATTGATACTTGTAGATTCTGCATATTAGCTGTTTGTCAGATACATAGTTTGCAAATATTTTTTCTCATTCTGTAGGTTGTCTGCTTACTCTGTTAATTGTTTCTTTTGCTGTGCAGAAGCTTTTCAGTTTAAGTCCCATTTGTCTATTTTTCTTTTTATCATATTTACTTCAGAGAACTTGTTCATAAATTATTTGCCTAAGCCAAAGTCCAGAAGAGTTTTTCCTTGGTTTTCCTCTAGTATTTTTACAGTTTCAGATTTTATGTTTAGGTCTTTTATCCATCTTGAGTTGATTTTTATATATGGTGAGAGATAGAGGACCAGTTTCATTCTCCTTCATATGGCAATTGAATTTTCCTAGCACCATTTATTGAAAAGGGAGTCCTTTCCCCAGTGTATATTCTTGTTGATTTTGCAAAGATGAATTGGCTCTAGATATGTATCTTTATTTCTGGGTTCTCTATTCTGTTCCACTGATCATATTTCTATTGTTATACCAGTACCACGCTGTTCTGGTTACTATAGCCTTGTAGTATAATTTGAAGTCAGGAAATGTGATGCCTCCAGCTTTGTTCTTTTTGCTTAGGATTGCTTAGGCTATTCAGACTCCTTTTTTACACCATATGAATTTTAGAATTGTTTTTTCTAATTCTGTGAAAAATGACATTGGTATTTTGATAAAAATTGCATTGAATCTGTAGATTGCTTTTGGAAGCATGGTCATGTTAACAATACTATTTCTTCCAATCCATAAGCATGGGATGTTTTTCCACTGGTTTGTGTCATCAACAATTTCTTTCATCAGTGTTTTGTAGGGTCCCTTGTAGAGATCTTTTACCCTCCTGGTTAAATATATTCCTACATATTTTTTTTATTTATTTATTTACTTATTTACTTATTGTAGCTATTGTAATGGGATTTCCTTCTTGATTTGTCCTTGGCTAGATTGTTATTGACACATAGAAGCACTACTCATTTCCGTATGTTAATTTTGTATCCTGAAACTTTACTGAATTCATTTATCAAATCTAAGTTTTTTAGTGGAGTCTTTCGGGTCTTCTAGATATAAGTTTATATCAGTGAACAGAGATAATTTGGCATCCTTTTATTCAATTTGGATGACTTTTATTTCTGTCTCTTGTCTTATTGCTCTGGCTAAGAATTCTAGTACTATGTTGAATAGGAGTGGTGCAGGCACTCTTGTCTTGTTTCAGTTCTTGGAATGCTTTCAACTTTTCCCCATTAAGTATGATGTTGGCTGTGAGTTTGTCACATATGGCCTTTATTACCTTGAGATACGTTCTTTATATGCCTACTTTGTTGAGAATTTTTATCATGAAGGAATGCTGAATTTTATTGAGGTCCTTTTTTGTATCTATTGAGATGACCATATGGTTTTTTTTTTTATTCTGTTTGTAATATATCAAGTTCATTGATTTACACATATCGAACCATTCTTACATCCCTAGGATAAATTCCACCTGATTATGGTGTGTTATCTTTTTGCTGTGCTAGTATTTTGTTGAGGATTTTTGCATCTATGTTTATCAGGGACATTAGTCTATAATTTTCTCTTTTTGAAAACTGTTGAATAGTTTTAAACAAGGGATAGGAGTGGATCCTTCTAACTAGGGCTACAGTATGAGTAATAAATTGGAGAGAGCCAGAGTAGCTGAAGATAGAGCAATTAAGAATAGGTATCCTAACATAAATCCAGGATGTAGGTGATGCCAGCTTAAGCTAGGGTAGTGACATTAATATAGAGAAAAAAGTAAACAGTTTTAAGAGATATTTAGTAGGTAATATTTGCAAGACTTGATGAGGACTACTTGTAGGAAGTAAGGGAAGAGAAGTGAGCCAAGAATGATGCCAAGATTTCTGACTTGCCTACCTGATGAAGGAGAGTGTCATTCCAAATATGAAACAATAGAAAAAGACTGATAGGAGAAAGGAGAGAGATTATGTGTTTATTCTTAGATTAATTTTAAGTTGTGTTTGAGAAGTAACAAATTGTCCATTGGATAAACATGTTTAGAGCACAGAGGACTGATTTGAGCTGAAAATGGAAATTTGAGTGCCATCTGCTTACTGATAGTAGTATAAGACATAGGCATTAAAACAAAGTGTAGACTGAGAGGAGGAGAGACCTGGGAGCAAGTCTTAAGGAACTCCATGACTTGTTAAGCTATAGAACAAAACAAACTGCAAAGAGAGAAATAAACAGAGGAAAAAAATAAGGAAACCAGGAGTTTGTTCAGAACCTGAAACCATGAAAATAAAATATTCCAGAAAGGAGAATCAACAGTATCAAATTTGCTAAAAGATCAATTAAGGGGAGAACTGAATATATCCTTTAGATTAGAGATATATACCACAATGATGATTATAATGTTTGCTGATTTTGGTGGAGTTACAGAATGGAAGCCGGATTAAAGTAGGTTAAGAAGTAGATGGGTCACAAAGAAATGCCACTTCATATCCACTAGGATGGCTAATATCAAAAGACAAACAATAATTTGTGTTGACAAAAATGCAGAGAAATTGGAAATTTTATGCATTGCTAGTGGGATTGTAAAACAATGCAACCACTTGGAAAAACAGTTTGGTAGTTCTTCAAAATGTTAGTTTTCATGTGACTCAGCACTTTGGTAGTTCTTCAAAATTTTAGCTGTTGTATGACTCAGCGATTCTACTCCTAGGAATGTACCCAAGAGAAATGAACACATATGCCCACACAAAAACTTGTACATGAATTTTCATAGAAAGAGTATTATTAATAGCTGAAAACAACTCAAATATTCACCAACTGATAAGTAAACAAAATGTAGTACATCCATACAATGGAATATTTTTCAGTCATAAAAAGAAATGAAGTACTGATTCATACAACAATATGAATGAACTTGAAAACATTATTCCAATAAATCAGACACAAAAGACTACATAGTATGTGATTTCTTTTCCATAACATGTTCACAATAGGCAAATTCACAGAGACAGAAAGTTTATTAGTGGTTTCCAGGGCCTAGTGAGTGAGGGGAATGACAGTTAATTGATACAGGGCTTCTTTCCGGGGTGATAAAAATGTTCCAAAATAGATTGTGGTGATGGCTGCACAGCTCTGTAAATATATGAAAAATATGGAATATCATGCCTTAAAATGTGAATCTTATGTCATGTGAATTATCTCAACAAATATGTTTAATTAAAATTAATTAAAAGTACTGCTTTCTAAATCAATAAATGATTCAAAAATCTTCTTTGTAAAAGAGTCAAGAGGTAACATTGCCTGTGAAGAGTATGAGAGACAGGGTAACAGCTGAAGAGTAGTAAAAAGACAAGTGCCTCTTTAGCATTTTATTTTTTAAATAATTTTTTGATGCATAATAGATGTACATAGTTTGGGGATCTCTATGGCATTTTAATATAGGAGAGGACATTTAGGACAGTAAATGAGTCTATTCAAACAGATTCTCAGTGTGAAAGTATACCTATGGATATGAGCAATAATCATATAATGTTTTCAATTTTCCAAAGATACCTCCTTTTTAAAGCTAATGTTCATCTTTAATTATTTTCTAGTATTAGAAAGTGCACTAGATACACATAAATTTTGAGAACCAATGGGCCAGTCTTGTTATATCCCCCAGAGATACTGTATTTCTGATCCTGAATCCCATCCTGGCACCTTGAACCATTTCACTCTCCAAGGCCAATTGTAAGACTGAAATTCTAAGTGTCATCAACTTTTTATTTCCAGTCCTGATGTCCAACTACCTGTTGAGATAACAGGACTTCGTATTCACCTTTCCGTTGCTGCGAGCTATTTGCCTACCTTATGACTGAAATTGCAGCTTCCCCTTCAAAATTACATTTTGTTCTCCAGACTAAAAATCTTTGACCACAGCAGGTAGTTGCTGAGGCAATTCTTCCAGTCCGGGAGCAGGCATCCTTTCTGATCCCCATCTCTTCCCATGGTCTGTGTTCTATCTTAGTTAACTGACCATTTTCAGATGAACCCTGGGATCTAATTAATGGCATTTCTATGCTCACTTACTTAAGTTCAAAAACTCTTTGATATCTTGGACTCCTATCTCACTGTCCACAATCAGTGAATCAATCACTATGGTAGTCATTTTGACTATTTGCTAGCATTCAAATCTCCTCTACTGCATGCACATAGAAAAACCACATTTCACAATTCTATGAGAGTGAGGCATGACCATATTAGTTCCTTAGATGAATAATATGGTTGCAAAAGTGATTTTCCAACAGAAAGGGTTCAGTTGCCAGTGCCTGACTTTCTAGTTCATTCTTCTGTCACAGTAATCATAAAAGTACTTGTTGACATGGATGAATCACAAGATCAGAGCACCCCCTAATACTGAGCCAACACATGGAGGACAACTTCTCTGAAGTGTCACCTAAACCCGCAGAGTGCTTTGCATAAACAAGAAATGCACTTACATTGTCTCAAGCGCCAGAGACTTTAGGTCTGCTTACTAATAAAGCATAACTTAGCCTATCCTGACTGATACGGTCACCAAGTTCTATCAAACTTAATATATACATGTATATTTACTGCAGTTGTCATGATGGCAGAAAGCTGGAAACAACCCCAATATCACCAGTAAAGGATTAGTTACACAGATTATGGTACAATGGAATAGCGTGCTGTGCCTGGGGGAAATCATGTAATGTCACTGAAAGATGTAAGATATACTGTTACAATGAAAAAAAGGTTGCAAAGAGCAACAATGATCTCATTTTTGTTACTAGAAAATGTATACATGTATATATAGAACAGTATATTTACTTAAGATATTTACCTGTAAATGTGAATGTGGCATACATACATTTCATATTACTATGTGTGGAGGGAAAATCTAAGATTTTACAAACTAAAATAGAATTACAGGATATTTTTCCCTTTAAATACGTTTTTGTATTGTTGAATTTTTTTTTTACAAGGATCACAGTTTACTTTTATAAACAGAAAAAAATGTTACTAATATGACACTAATGTCTTGCCCTCCTTTCTGTCTCATGACCTTTAAGAGTTTACACATCTCCCATAGGTTAAAAAAATAAAAATTACAAAGCCGAGTAATAATATACAGTGTTATTGTTCATTTTTCTCTTTTTGTTTTGTTTAAAAATACATATTCATCGAGAGAACAGACATGATGTTCCACTTGTTTATTTCCATCCTGGAATTTAAAACAATTCAAAATTACTTTGTTGATATATTATATTCAATGTTTTCAATGCCATCTTATTTAGTTGTATGGTTGGGCTTGTTGAGAATTCTTCTTTGTGAGACTACATGAAATATACGCATTCCATGTTTTCTTTCGGCATCCAAAACTGCATTGCTTCTGGTTAACGTTTTAAAGAGGAAACAAATTCAGGCAAAGGACAAATTCATCACACAGTTGGTAGTTTGAGGTCCAAAGCTAATTTTTTATGTAAAATTTTAACAAAAAGTAGATCTATTAAAGAATAACTGATTCATTTTAATTATCTGTGTAACTTTGATTTGCCAAATATATGGAGTATTTCCCTTTCATTAAGATTAGTACTAGCCAGGCACAGTGGGTCACGCCTGTGTTCCCAGCACTTTGGGAGGCTGAGGCGGGCAGATAACGAGGTCAGGAGATTGAGGCCATCCTGGCCAACATGGTGAAACTCTGTCTCTACTAAAATACAAAAAAAAAAAAAAAATTAGCTGGGCATGGTGGCATATGCCTGTAATCCCAGCTACTTGGGAGGCTGAGGCAGGGGAATTGCTTGAACCTGGAAGGCGGAGGTTGCAGTGAGCTGAGGTTGCACCACAGCACTCCAGCCTGGTGACAGAGCAAGACTCCATCTCAAAAAAATAAATAAATAAATAAAAACATTAGTTCTCTTGGAGTTTAGAGATTAGGCAAGATGGCCAAATGGGAACAATTCCAGTCTGCAGCTCCCCGTGAGATCAACGCAGAAGGCGGGTGATTTCTGCATTTCCAACTGAGGTACCCGGATCATCTGCTTGGGACTGGTTAGACAGTGGGTGCAGCCCACGGAGGGCGAACCGAAGCAGTGTGGGGCATTGCCTCACCCGGGAAGTGCAAGGGGTGAGGGAACTCCCTCCCCTAGCCAAGGGAAGCCACGAGGGACTGTGCTTGAGGAACAATGCACTCCCGCCCAGATACCACGCTTTTCCCATGCTCTTCGCAATCCAGAGACCAGGAGATTCTTTCGGGTGCCTACACCACCAGGACTCCGGGTTTCAAGCACAAAACTGAGTGGCCATTTGTGCAGACACCAAGCTAGCTGCAGGAGGTTTTTTAATACCCCAGCAGCGCCTGGACCGCCAGCAGGACAGAACCGTTCGCTCCCCTGGAAAGGGTGATGAAGCCAGGGAGCCAAATAGTCTAGCTCAGTGGATCCCACTCCCATGGACCCCAGCAAGCTAAGATCCACTGGCTTGAAATTCCTGCTGCCAGCACAGCAGTCTGAAGTCAACCTGAGACACTTGAGCTTGGTGCGGGGATGGCGTCCGCTGTTACTGAGGCTTGTGTAGGCGGGTTTTCCCCTGGCCATGTAAGCAAAGCCACCAGGAAGTTCGAACTGGGCGGAGCCCACTCCTGCTGGGCAAAGCCTCTGTAGCCACACTGCCTCTCTAGATTCCTCCTCTCTGGGCAGGGCATCTCTGAAAGAAAGGCAGCAGCCTCAGTCAGGGGCATATAGATAAAACTCCCATCTCCCTGGGACAGAGCACCTGAAGGAAGAGGCAGCTATGGGCACAGCTTCAGCAGATTCAAGCATTCCTGCCTCTGGCTCTGAAGAGAGCAGCAAAACTCCCAGCACAGCACTCCAGCTCTGCTACGGGACAGGCTGCCTCCACAAGTGGGTCCCTGACCCCTGTGCCTCCTGACTGGGAGACACCTCCCAGCAGGGGTCAATAGATACCTCATACAGGAGAGCTCTGGCTGGCATCTGGCGGGTGCGCCTCTGGGACGAAGCTTCCAGAGGAAAGAACAGGCAACAGCCTTGGCTGTTCTGAAGCCTCCACTGGAGACATCCAGGCAAACAGAATCTGGAGTGGACCTCCAGCAAACGCCAGCAGACCTGCAGAAGAGGGGCCTGACCGTTAGAAGGAAAAATTACAAACAGAAAGGAATAGCATCAACATCAACAAAAAGGACATCCACACAGAAACCCCATCCAAATGTCACCAACGTTGAAGACCAAAGGTAGATAAATTAAGATGAGGAAAAACCAGCGCAAAAAGGCTGAAAATTCCAAAAACCAGAATGCTCTTCTTCTTCAAAGGATTACAACTCCTCACGAGCAAGGGAACACAACCGGACAGAGAATGAGTTTGACAAATTGACAGAAGTAGGCTTCAGAAGGTAGGTAATAACGAACTCCTCCCAGCTAAAGTAGCATGTTCTAACCCAATGCAAGGAAGCTAAGAATCTTGAAAAGAGGTTAGAGGAATTGCTAACTAGAATAACCAGTTTAGAGAAGAACATAAATGACCTGACGGAGCCTAAAAGCCCAGCACAAGAGTTTCATGAAGCATACACAAGTATCAGCAGCTGAATCGATCAAGTGGAAGAAAGGATGTCAGAGACTGAAAATCAACTTAATGAAATAAAGTCTGAAGACAAGATTAGAGAAAAAAGAATGAAAAGGAACGAACAAAGCCTCCAAGAAATATGGGACTATGTGAAAAGACCAAACCTACGTTTGATTGGTGTACCTCAAAGTGACGGGGAGAATGGAACCAAGTTGGAAAACACTCTTCAGAATATTATCTAGGAGAGCTTCCCAACCTAGCAAAACAGGCCAACATTCAAATTCAGGAAATACAGAGAACACCACAAAGACACTCCTTGAGAAGAACAACCCCAAGACACATAATCGTCAGATTCACCAAGGTTGAAATGAAGGAAAAAATGTTAAGGGCAGCCAGAAAGGTCGGGTTACCCACAAAGGGAAGCCCATCAGACTAACAGCGGATCTCTCTGCAGAAACCCTACAAGCCAGAAGAGAGTGGGGGCCAATATTCAACATTCTTAAA
>NW_012104865.1:201034-202729 GCF_000951045.1 Mandrillus leucophaeus | reverse complement strand
TCTTCAAAAAATCAGTGAATCCCAGAGCTAGTTTTGTGAAAAGATTAAAAAAGTAGATAGACTGCTAGCCAGACTAATAAAGAAGAAAAGAGAGAAAATCAAATAGACACAATAAAAAATGATAAAGGGGATATCACCACTGATCCCACAGAAATACAAAGTACCATCAGAGAATACTATAAACACCTTTACATAAATAAACTAGAAAATCTAGAAGAAATGGATAAGTTTTTGGACACATACACCCTCCCAAGACTAAACCAGGGAGGTCAAATCCCTGAATAGACCAATAACAAGTTCTGAAATTGAGGCAGTAATTAATAGCCTACCAACCAAAAAAAGCCCAGGACCAGAGAGATTCACAGCTGAATTCTACCAAAGGTCCAAAGAGGAGCTGGTACCATTCCTTCTGAAATATTCCAAATAATAGAAAAAGAGGGAATCCTCCCTAATTAATTTTATGAGGACAGCATCATCCTGATACCAAAGCCTGGCAGAGACACAACATAAAAAGAAAATTTCAGGCCAATATCCCTGATGAACATTGCAAAAATCCTCAATAAAATACTGGCAAACCAAATCCAGCAGCATAACAAAAAGCTTATCCACCACAATCAAGTCGGCTTCACCCCTGGGATGCAAGATTGGTTCAACATATGCAAATCAATAAAGTAATCCATCACATAAACAGAAACAATGACAAAAACCACATGATTATCTCAATAAATGCAGAAAAGGCCTTCAATAAAATTCAACACCCCTTCATGCTAAAAACTCTCAATAAACTAGGTATTGATGGAACATGTCTAAAAATAATAAAAGCTATTTATGACAAATCCACAGCCAAATCATAGTGAAAGGGCAAAAGCTAGAAGCATTCCCTTTGAAAACTGGCAGAAGACAAGGATGCCCTCTCTCCCCACTCCTATTCAAAATAGTATTGGAAGTTCTGGCTAGGGCAATCAGGCAAGAGGAAGAAATAAAGGATATTCAAATCGGAAGCGAGGAATTCAAATTTTCTCTGTTTGCAGATGTCATGATTGTATATTTAGAAAACCCCATTGCCTCAGTCCCAAATCTCCTTAAACTGATAAGCAACTTCAGGAAAATCTCAGGATACAAAATCAATATGCAAAAACAGGCTTTCCTATACCCCAATAACAGACAGAGAGCCAAATTATGAGTGAACTCCCATTCACAATTGCTACAAAGAGAATAAAATAACTATGAATACAACTTACAAGGGATGTGAAGGACCTCTTCAAGGAGAACTACAAACCACTGCTCAAGGAAATAAGAGAGGACACAAGCAAATGGAAAAATATTCCATGCTCATGGATAGAAAGAATCAATATCGTGAAAATAGCCATATGGCCCAAAGTAACTTATAGATTCAATGATATCCCCATCAAGCTACCGCTGACTTTCTTCACAGAATTAGAAACAACTACTTGAAATTTCATGTGGAACCAAAAATGAGCCCGTATAGCCAAGACAATCCTAAGCAAAAAGAACAAAGCTGGAGGCATCACGCTACCTGACTTCAAACTGTACTACAAGGCTATAGTAACCAGAACAGCATACTACTAGTACTAAAACAGATATACAGACCAATGGAACAGAACAGAGGCCTCAGAAATAACACCACACATCTACATCCATCTGATCTTTGACAAATCTGACAAAAACAAGCAA
>NW_012104865.1:158887-200189 GCF_000951045.1 Mandrillus leucophaeus | reverse complement strand
TCTCAGCAAACTAACACAGGAGCAGAAAACCAAACACCACATGTTCTCATACATAAGTGAGAGTCGAACAATGAGAACACATGGACACAGGGAAGGGATCATCACACACTGGGGCCTATCGGGGGGTGAGGAGCTAGGGGAGGGACAGCATTAGGAGAAATACCTAATGTAGATGATGGGTTGATGGGTGCAGCAAACCACCATGGCACATGTATGCCTGTGTAGCAAACCTGCACATGTACCCCAGAACTTAAAGATTAAAAAAAAAAAAAAAAACTCTCAACAAACTAGGAATAGGGGGGAACTTCCTCAAGTTGATAAAGAGTATGTAAGACACACCAATAAAAGTTATATTTAATGGTGAGAAAAGAAAAAATTAGTACTCTCAATAACTGTAAATTTATTAAATAGGGGATATTAATGACTTTTTTATACTTTATTAGCAATGGTGTTCTCCATAGTTCAATCTAAATACTAATATATGGAAGCCTTATTTATGGTTTAAGCTAGTAACTGTGTGAGAAGTCCATATTGAGAAGGGGATTGTTAATGGGACTGGTTGTTAATGGGGGTTGTTACTTGTACGTACTGATTCAACCAGTGAACTATTTTAGGAAACTTCTCATTCTAGAGTCACATAAACAGCCTCAGCAGTCAGGTTGCCCAGGTTCAAATTTCAACTGTACCATTCACTGGTCATGTAACTTCAGACAGTCTACTCTACTTATTTAACTGCAAAATGGGTGTAATAGTACCTAATCACAAGGTTATTGCGAGGATTCGACTGGAAAACCCAGATAGAGCAATTAGCATAGTGTCGGTCATTTGGCAGAAACTAGAATAAATGTTAACTACTCTCATGATGCTATGGATAGTGACATTGATCCTTGATATTGAAGTTACTACTCATTTGCTTTGTTGTATGTGGAACTTTTTTTTTTCTTTTTTTTTTTTTTGAGACAGGGTCTCATTCTATCACCCAGGCTGGAGTGCGGTGGCTCAACCACAGCTCACTGCAGCCTTGAACTCCTGGGTTCAACTGATCCTCTCACCTCAGCCTCCCAAAGTGCTGGGATTACAGGCATGAGCCACTGCATCCATCCTGTATGTGGAACTTTTTTATTAGATGTTAGTAATACTTCTCTTAATGGTAGTGTCCATATAGCAATAAACTTTTTAAAATCAAAATTAAAAGCCTAATTTTCTGATCAAATTTTCATTTTTCCAGTTTTCCCACTTAGGTGAATAACGTCTACAGTGATCTTAATGGAAAATCAAGACATTAATATCTTGCTGAATATTTGAAAGATAGTGCTAAAGATTCATTTTACTGCGTAAATTTGAGTTTACTCTCGGTTTACTGTGGAAATGCAACAATGTAGATCAAAAATGAACGAGGTAAGTCAGAACCTTAACATGTTTTTAAATTCTTAAACATTATAGTGTTTGTGCTGCTGTAATATATCTGTCATCTCATTTTTATTGTTATTTATTGGTTTTTGGGTTTTTTGTGGTTTTTGTTTTGTTTTGTTTTTGAGACAGTCTCCCTCTGTCACCCAGGCTAGAATGTCATGGTGCAATCTCAGTTCACTGCGACCTCCACTTCCCAGGCTCAGGTGATCCTCCTGTGTCAGCCTCTAAAATAGCTGGGACTAAGGCATGCTCCACTACACCTGGCTAATTTTTGTATTTTTTGTAGAGACAAGGTTTTGCCATGTTTCCCAGGCTAGCCTCGAACTCCTGGGGTCAAGTGATCTGCCCGCCTCGGCCTCCCAAAGTGCTGGGATTACAGGTGTTAGCCACTGTGCTCAGGCTCATCTCTTTTTTAAATTATTACAGTATTATTTCATTGGTTAAAAGGAATTCCTATGGGCCAGGTGTGGTGGCTCACAGCTGTAATCCCAGATCTTTGGGAGGCTGAGGCAAGAAGATTGCTTGAAGCCAGGAATTCAAAATCAGTCAGACCAACTTAGTGAGAACCCATCCCTATAAAGATAAAAATTAAAAATTAAAAAAATTATGATTTAGAAAATTATATTATTTATAAGGTGTAAATAATGCTCCATATAGCATTGTTTCCCAGAAATCCATTTAACACATTTTTTTGTTCTTTAAAGGATTCATTCTTTACCTGCCTCATAATATCGTGACTATCAGATATGTTTTCACTAAAATTTTACTGAAGTTAGTTTAACGAATATCTACAGTCTCGGAGGGGAAAATTCCATACCGTAAATCATGGTTTCAGAAACTGATCCTTGGAAGCTTTTCAGGGGTCGAGAGTTCTCTGTGGATTCTTTTTTAGTGTCATGTGTTTACTTACATAAAAATAAGATAATTAAAAAAGAGATTGAGGATCATTTGAATGATCTTATAACTGAATACCGCCGCTCAGTTTTTCTTTCTGGGTGTCTGCTTATATTTATGGGTACACTGTCAGCAAGAAGTACTGCTTTGTCATTGCCTAATGAGAAAGGAATGAAAATATACTGAATACCGAAATGATTTATCTGGGCCAAGTAAAGACAAAAATGGTATCATGGCAGGTTATACAAAGATTTCCTTATTATGCAAGCTTTTAAAAAGGTGGTAAAATTGAGCCATTATAAGATTTTATAAGTACATCAAACCCAAAAGATTCTATGCTGTAATAGTATTCATAACAAGCAACAATTTCCTTTCGGCCACATATCTATTACATTAATAAATGTCTGAAGTTCATATTTTATTGGTTTGCAGTTTTGTACATTTATGTTAGATTTATGGTCATATAGCAACCATAAGCATTGGAAGTTTAAACCTAACTTAATATTTATACAAATTTTAATAATACTGTAATAAAAATAGTCAACACTGAGCAATCTTTAGAACATTTTTGAAATGCTATTATAAAACATTCTAATTTCTGTAGCTGCACAATTTTTCATTATTTCACTTGGATTGGATTTAAAATGTCTTTTTAAACCTATTTTTCCTACTGCTTATTATATGTCAAGCACTGTTCTAATTGCTTTTTGTGTATTAATTTGTTTATCACGACACCATCCTTGGAGGGAAGTTATCCCATTGTGCAGATGAAGAAACTGAGCTATTGTAAGAATAAGAAAACTGCCCAAGGTAGGTCATCCAACAAGTAAGTGGCAGAGTAGGCATTCAAACCTAGGTATTCTGTCTCCAGGGCCCATATGCTTAATCTCTACAGTATACTGCCTCTATCATTTATATGCCATTGATGATCTATAATTCCCCTGAAGTTATTCAAATACTGAAAATGACTTTCTCAAAATCTTATCCTTCGTGGTTTTTTTTTTTTTTTTTTTGAGACAGAGTCTTGCTCTGTTGCCCGGGCTGGAGTGCAGTGGCGCGATCTCGGCTCACTGCAAGCTCCGCCTCCCGGGTTCCCGCCATTCTCCTGCCTCAGCCTCCCGAGTAGCTGGGACTACAGGCGTCCGCCACGGCTCCTTCGTGGTTTTTAAGATAAAAGAACGTTTGACTGTTCCTTTAAAAATTCCATTAGTCTCACTTTTCAGGAATAATTTGTCTCCAGCTTCCTAACATTTCCTAAAATTGTTCCCTGGAAGTAAAAGTACTGCTTCTTTTTGAAATGACCACTGATTTGAGTACTTTCTTGCTCCAACAATGTCCATCCATAGTGTCCTCAGATGTTACCCAAACTACTCTGAAGACAAGATTAATTTTAAGGGGATTTCAGAGTCAATCATATAAACAGTTTAATTAAAAGTGGGATAGAATGGAGGGAAAGTGCAAGCACTGAGTGTGTTAGATATCTAATATGTTAGAGATCTTTTAGAATTTGTCTAGCCAGCTTTCCGGTTTTTGCCCCCCAAAAAAGATACCTAATAAATACACACTTATACATTTTCATTGGTTTGAAGGAGTTTATGATGACAAGCAAATTCAAAATCATTACAGTGAAGACTCAGAGAGCCATGTAGCTAATATGTCAACTGTGTCAGTCAGGATCACATTAGGAAATGGAAATCACACTCGAATTAGGCATTTGTCTCTTAATCAAGGGATTCCCCAAAGGAGTGGGTGGGGTCTAGAGAAATTGCACCCCTAGTACTAAGAGGACATCTTTACCATTCTAAGCCCGAAGGGGATGAAAGAGAACAGTCATGAGAAACAAAAGGATAGAGTCCTGTGGAGGGAGCCACCTGACTGAAGTCACAGCCTTTGGTAGAAAGAAGCAGCCAGCCAATGGTGACCCCCTCAGGGAGGTGGCAAGGGGACGAACACCTGCCCTCTCTCTCCTCCTTCCCTTCAGCTCTTGCTGGGACTCACATTGGCCAAACCAAACCAGCAACCAAAGGCCAGCATGGCTCATTGAAGTAGCACATACTTCTCAAGCTCCTGGGGCACAGGGGAACTTGAGGAACAGCAGAGGGTGGATTCGGAGGAGTAAGCAAAAAATATCTAGGACCAGCACTGTGGTTGCTGTTAATATTTTATATTTAATCATCGACCCAAGATGCTTTATCATCAAATAGTTTTTTTTTTTTCCCTAAAGGTCTCCATACCTAGAAATATTCCTTCATTTCCCATAGCAGAGAAAATTCTTTTTCACTAAATCTTTATTTACCCCAGTCACCCTCCCAGTGAAAGTTTGCAGGTCACCCTATCTAAAATCGTAAACCCTCAGTATGTTTTATTCCCTTCTATTCCATTCACTTCTGCATCCCTGGTGCTTAAGATAGGCCTGGCACAAAGAGGTTCCCCAAACGTTTTAGTAATTAATTGTAATTAATTAGTAATTAATTGCTTACTAGCTGTGTCACCCTGGAAAAGCTACTTAACCTCTCTGTGCATCAATTTCCTCCTCTTAAAAATAGGAATAATTAATAACAACCCCATAGGTTTGTGATGAGGATTAAATGAGTTAAAATATGGAAAGTGCTTAGACCAGTGCCTGGCAAATCAAAAACACATGAATGTTAGCAACTGTTTCACTGAAAACCCTTGAATTCTAATTTTTTTATTTATGTTTGAGGATAAAGTACTAGTGGTTAATTTGTCTCAAAGAAAATAATAAAAACCTAAGTTGTATCACTTCTAATCTTTTTCTTCCTGATAGTTTAGTTGTATCTAATTTCAAAATACACATACAAGGTATTCACAGCGCATAAACTAATTTGATTGTTATACTGCATTTTTCCAAGTGCATACAAATGTGTAACTTTTTTTGCCAAGGCTGAAACTAATAAATAAAGCAAACAGGAAAAATGCGTGTCTTTTACTTTACAGGCATACTGAAAGCAGAAATTTGTCAAGTAGACTCAGTCTATAACAATTGTAATTGTTTGAGCAAATTTGACTTGTGATGACGTTCTCTTCCACTATTTAAAAGCAAGTGATTATGACCATACTGTTATATATTTTCCTTAATTTATTTTTGTTTAGAGTTAAACTTTCTTTATACCAAAAAAAGCCATAAAATTTGGGGTGTAGTTCAGAAAATAGTTTTACAGAAATTAATGATCTAATTTTCTCATCAAAAAAAAAAAAATAGCGTTAGCCAAACCGTCTAACATTCAAGAATTAAAAGTTTTAACCACCCCAGGACTTTTAAAAGATTTAATATTGAGATTGTGCTTATTTTAATGCTGAGGTCTTACCATTTTTTTCTTCTGTATGAGCAACTTACAGATGACTGACATACATGAGCTAAGAAAAGAACAAATAAATTGTCTCTTTTTCAATAATTTTTTCTGCTGAATTGCATATACCCATAAAAGCTGACTTGTTATCCTGAACTATTAAAAATAAAATGCATTCTTTAATTAAATGAGGTATTTTATTATTATTATCAACCAAGGAAAACAAAACAGCTATTAAACTAAAATTACTCTTTTATAAAGCACTATTGTTCTTAGAAGTATTCGTGTGAATATATACACTTCGATGGAGTGAATCTTCTCATAGAAAGATGAATTGACAAAAAATTTTACATTAGCATTATTTCTGATATCCATTCAACAAGTAATTTGAAATGCAGACTTACAAAATTTCTGGAGACAGAATAAAATCATCATTTTTTTAAGTCCAGGAACCCAAACAATGTTCATTCTTTTGACTATGGGAAATCTACAACTACTTAACATCTTATTGTGTGTTTCTTTTCCTGTCCTTTCTTTTCATTCTTTTTTAATCCCTTTTTTCTAGTAGACATAATTACAATTAATAAAACAAACTGACAAAATTATTATTATAGTAACATTTTTAAGGGCTTTCTCTCATAGCCTATTTTTATTTCTCCTAATCCTACAACCCTTTCTCAACTTGATTGTCACTCTGGAAACATTAAGGACCATTAATTGAATCAGGATATTCATGATACTCTTAAAACACTTTGTATCCTTATATAGGGCTTCTATCAATTTTGTCCAGTTTAATGCTGCCTTAAGATGACTCTTTATGCATGCATGCATTCATCCATTTAAAGCACTGCTCTAGGTATGGGAGGGATATCTGCAATGAATATGATAGATATCTTACCTCCTATGCTCACCGACATGCCTTATTCCTTCCTTGCTGGCTCAATGAAAATAATAATCACCACCATTTACTGAGCACTTATTAGGTAAATTCACTGTTGTGATGTGTGTTTCACAGAATTATCTATTTAATTCTCACAACCTAACCTGGTTAAGAGATAGTTTAGGGTGCTCCATTTGATCTCCTAGCTATGCCATTTGCTAGCTGTATTGCTTGGGCAAGTAATCTCACCTCCCTGGATCTCCATTCTTTATCCACAAAATTGAGATAATAATAGTATCTTCTGTTTGTCTGTAAATCAGGGAGCAGAATCATACCTAGCAGAGGGATTCTCGTAAATACTAAATTAGTTGATGTAAACAAAGTGCTTAGAATAGTTCCTGGCTCGGTAAATGTGAGCCATTATTATAGGTATCGTTTTATCAATTAAGGAACTGATACATTTTAGTAATTTTATCATAATGACACAGCACCCAAGAGATTCGGCTAGGATCTCTAAATCCTGGTCTCACTCCATGAATGTCCGAGTGAGGTGTTAACTGTACCAGCTACCAATTTACAATAGATTTTGCCCTCTCAGGAAAATAAAAATATATGTAAAAAAATATTGCTCTCTGAACGAAGCTAAAGAAGCTCTCTAAACAGTCAGGTTTGCTTGAATATAATAGTGAAGGGACATATTAAAGATTTTCAAATAACTTATTGAAAGAAAAAGAGGGAAAAAATGGCAGAGCATTTAGAGTTATAACAGACATGAACAATACGGTAGCAGGAAATTCCTCTTGTTTGCTATTTAATCAACCTTCATAACGTAGGTATTATTAGACACCTATCACAACATGCAAAAGGAAAAGAGCAGACTTCCTGGGATTGAAGATCAGGCTCAAGTAATTCAAACTAGAGTAAAATAAGCATCGTTAAAGCACAGCTCTTCCTTTTTTGCCAGTTCTGACTGTTTTGGTCCAGTATTGTAACATTTAAAGAATATTAATCAGTCACATTTAAAATCAATTTATGAGATTTTTTGTTTCTTACAAGTTTGTGGATCACAGTAAATGTGGATAATTGTGCTCAGTTTTAAAAGGTGGAAAATGATTTCACTTCTAGTCATATTTTCCACATTACTTCTGTAGAAAAATAATTTCTGGAACTCTGAATGTCAGCCACCACTGTATTACACTACAATGCCCCTACATTAAATTAAAGCATTCATTCTCAACAAAAGATTTTTTTCCCTAATGCTTTGAAGATCATGAGCTATGTATTTCCAGAGTATGTACTAATAAACTGCTTAATATTACATATATTTAAAACACTGGGTATTTCATGGAAGAAGAACAAAATAGAGATTATTTTGTTCTCTTCATTGATAAACATTAACAGTGGGAATGGATGATAGGGTAAGTGTTATCCCCAGTTGATAAAATGGTAGAAGAGATAGCTAGAGCATATGAGTGATGCAATCAAGAAGTAAATACAAGTCAGCCAAACACATGAGGACATTATTTGGAGACTTTTTGCTTGCATATGTTCACATAACATTTCAGCTGGGTAATGCAAGACTTTAACTTATGCATATCTGTGGGATAGAGGAATCTCTCAAAGAATGAAGAGGGACTTTATTCAAAAGTGTACAGTGGAAAATCAGTCCTCACAATGGGCTTCCTTTACAGAAAACTACTGGGTTGGCAGTATGTATTCTATCACACATGGTTTTCTAGGGTTTGAGTCAGCTGGTCCAACTAGGAATAACAATTAGAGCACTGTGCAACAGTAATTGCTTGCTGTGGCAATATTGAAGCAAAGTCGTGTGTCTCCCTCCGGCCCCAGGAAAAAAAATTTTAACAAAAGGGTCTGACTATGACATCTTTGACTACCATACCAATGTTCATGAACAATGTTTCAGCATGGATAAATGAAAGGCAGTCACATGAAGAACAACATAACAATAGAAGAGCTTCTAACAGATGTGCCTGTGGCATCTGGATAAAGAAGGAAGAGAATAAAGCACACTCGAAAAGAATTTCACTCTGGTCAAGATTCTATTTCTGGAGTGAATGGAGTAAAGATTTTGATCAATGTAATAATAAATGTTGAGTAGGGCATGAATAAAAGTACCCTCCATACATATAAAAATAAATTTTGAATGAAGAGCACAGGTGGGAGATATAATCAATAAAAAAGAGAAACCTTTTTATTCTCCTGGGGAGATAATGGGTTTATTCTGGGTATATGGTATCTGAAGTATTCAATCCTTAGGACAAAATCAATTATGAAAATCATTTGGCAGCATCTTCTAAAACCAATATAGGCATGACCCATGACCCATCAACTCCACTTATACAATGTCCATCAGAAAATGTGTACAAGAATATTCATAGCACTATTTGCAGTAGAAAAAATACAGGAAACAACCCAAACATCAATTAAAGAACAGAACAGATAAATAGTGGTGTATCTACACAATGATATCCTAAAATATAATAACAGTAAATGAGCTTTTCTTTTCACCACTAAATAAATTAATCTTACATATATGCTGTATGATTCTATGATCCTATTAATATAAAGTTGAAAACAGGCAAAACTAACCTGTAGTGTTAGAATCTGAATATTGATCGCTCTTTTGTGAAGTGCCGTGATGATATGAGGGAGTTTCCGGAGAGCTGAGAACATTCTGCTCCTCCTTCTGCATACTGGCTACACAGCGTGTTTGTCTTGTGAAGGTTCATCAGGTTCTTTTCTAGCATTTGTCCACTTTTCTGTTGTATATTATACTTTCGTTACTTAAAGTCATGTAAAGCAGACTCTGGATTCCAGCCTGACTGCATGTCTTACTAGCTGCATAGCCCTGAGCAAATTAAATAACCTTTCTTAGCCTCAACTTTCCAATTTGTAAACAAGGATAATTTTAGCACCTACCTCAAAGAGTTATTATAATTACATAAGCCAATGAGCCTGGCACAACATCAGCATTCAATAAATGTGAGTTATGATTATTAGTTAGTGCACATCATGAGGCAGAATGAGTCTTCATTGGTGAGCTGTAAAACAAAACAACCTGAAAGCTAGAGTAGAAGGTCATCAGAGAGAAGACTCATGGCCAATCATATAAGGAAGAAGACCATTTCAAACCAAAAACATTTAACAATGTCAAGTGCTGAAGAGGGGTCAATGAAGATCAGAAAAAAAGATCTGGCAATATAGAAGCCATTGGTGAGCTTTGCTGAGCAGATCAATTTGAGTTAGGGACAGAAGTCAAGTTGTAGCAAGTTAAGGTGTGAATGAGAGGTGAGGAAATTGAGATATCTTTCAAGAGATGATAATGCAGAAGAAAAGCAGATTGACCAAGCAAGGTCTGCAAGGAGGTGCCACAAAAGAAAACCAAAACACAACATACGGTTATCTTGAGAAGTGAGAAGCACATGTCTTCCTGTGTGCCCAGAGGAAAAGAAGAAAGGATGAGTGCAGATGCTGAGTCATCAGTAGGCAGGTAGAAAGGATGTTGCAGGGCATTCTTACCAGATGGTTTCAGTTTTCTCAGTGAAGAAAAAGGCAGCCTCATCTACTAAGAGTGAAGACAGAATTGGCATGATAGAGGGCATAATGAGATTTTCACAAAATAGATAAACACTGAGGGAATGGGAGACACCCTAACTAGAAAACAAAAAATATTGCCAGTGTCTGAACTCCCATGTTCATTGCAGGATTGTTCACAATGGCCAGGGTATGGAATCGATCTAGGTGTCCATCAATGGATGAATGGACACAGAAAATGTGGTATGTATACATAATACAATTCAGCTTTAAAAAAGAAGGAAATCCTGTCATTTGCAACAGCATGGATGAACCTGGAGGACATTATGTTAAGTGAAATAGGCCAGGCACAAGAGGGACAAATGCCACATAATCTCCCTTATATGTGGAATCCAAGAAAGTTGAACTCACAGAAGTAGAGAGGTAGAGAGTGGAATGGTAGTTGCCAGTGGCTTGGAAAGGTGAGGTGGCTGGAGAGATTCTGGTCAAAGAATAAAATTTCAGATAGAAGGAATACATTCAAGAAATCTATTGTACAACATAGTTTCTATAGTTAATAACATGCATTATATTCTTAAAAATTGCCGGGAGTACATTTTAAGTGTTCCCACCACAAAAAAACTATGTGAGGTAATGCATATGTTAATTAGCTTAATTAACCATTAGCATTAGTGTACATATTTTAAAACAACATCTTGCACACAATAAATATGCACAATTTTCTCTGTCAATTAAAAATAGGTATGTAAATAAATAAATATTGCCAAGTAGTGTTGAGGTCCCAACTGTGCTGTGAACCATGACTGTGTCATAGCACAAACCCACAAGCTATGTGATCTCCAGCAGAACTTTGCATCTCTGAGCTATTCTTATAACACTTTTTGTAAGCATTTTTAAGATCCCAGGTGTAGAGAGAAGACAGATGGTTAGACTGATCTGGGGTAAGTTTTTTGCACCTTTGGTGCAAAGAAAGGATTCATAACTCAAATGATGGAAACCCAACTCAATCTAGCTTAAACACATAAGAAAATTGATTGGGCTATACAATAGGAAATTTCAATATGTAGCTGATTCCAGAAGTTTAACTTTTGTCATTGGCAATGTCTTCTTCTCCATTTCTTGACTCAGCTTTCCTTTCTATTGGTTTCTTTTTCAGGCAAGTTCTTCCTTATCAGTGGCAAAGGAGAACACTTGAATCTTAATCCATTGTTACAATAGCTATTCCTCACCCCACCCCTCCACCTCCCTCCCCCCCAAAAAAAAGAACACATCTCTCACTAGCTTCAAAAATGATTACAAGAATGACTCCTATGGTACCTTCTGGGATCACAGACTCCTCACTAAGTCAATCACTGTGGCCAGGAAATACAGTACTCTGGTTGGCCACCCCTGAGTTGGTAGGCAGGGTCAGTCTCACTCAAATCACATGGAAGGACTAACAGTGCAGAAAGGATGCTGTCCAAAAGGAAAAGATGCAAAGCTGGCAAAACAGAAAAAAAAGAAAAGCTCAAAAACATACCATTTGTCCTCATTCATTTTACTTTCCAAGTAGCTCCTTTGCATTCATTCAGATTAAACATTGTCATTTAATACTCAGACCTGACTGTATACTTTTTATATTTTTTAATACCCAAACTTAATCTTATACTTTTCACTTTCTTATCTACACATTCCCATCATTTTATTTCTGGCTTCACACTCTCTGTTCATCTAAACTGAAAGTAGTTATTAGTCCTCACCTTTCTTAAATCTTTTAGTGATCAAGATTGTTTCAATACTTACAAAGCAAAGGTGTTTTAAGATTTCAATAAATTCAATTTAATTAATTTATTAATCATTCTCAAAATGGTGGTGAAGAGGGCATCTAACTTCCTTTTCAAAATATCTCAAATGTAAGATGTGACATAAAGTAAAATATGCAGCTATCCTGCATACAGGTTATCATTCCACACATGTTTTAGCAAATATGTATTGACAATCTAAATGGAATTGACATTAAACAGGAGTTAATACACGTTGAACCTCGGAACCTTCTGCTTAGAACTCTTTAATATTTTCCATTGCTCTGAAGGGAAAGACCAAACACTTTAATATGATACACAGAGCCCAGCCTGGTTTAGTCCCTAGTACCCCCTTTCATGTCATACCCTGCCATGAGCTCTCTCCACTGCAGCCTTGCTAGCCTTCCTTCTCTTCTCCCTACATGCCAGACAACCTCCTTCCACAGAGATAGCACATAGGCTCTCGTTTTTGCCAGGCAAGTGTTTTTATTTTCCATGCTGCTCAAAGTTCCAATTTCCAGAGAAGCTCTGCCTGACCTGTTTGACCACATCAACCTAACCATTACATTAATTTTTTATCTTCATAGCACTGTACTAAGTACTTCTCCTTGATACGCCTTGCCACTGCTGTGGCTTTACAGTTGTTTGTGTGATTACTTGATTATAGCCTGTCATACTCACTGCATTATAAATGCCAAGGCAGGGACTGTGTCTAAGTTTTGCTCACTGTTGTAGCCCTAACACCCAATACATTGCCTTGCACATTGTGGGTGCCCAATAACATGATTATATATTGAACAAATCAATTTATTCTTGACATAAAAAAGAAACTCTTTTTAGTTGCTCCCTTTGCTTCCCAAGAAACAAAAATATAAGAGAAACTACAAGAATTTTTTCAGTGAAAGCTGAATGCAGGATTTCACTTTGAGAATAAGAAAAATTATAACTATATACTTATTAATATTTATTTTCTAAACATTGGTTGTTTGTAGATGTTTGATCGGATTTTTTTCCAAGCCATTTTTTGGGAGACAACATGCTAAGTGATGTTTATCTTTTACCCACTTCTACCAGGGAGCTATTCACAACACAAAAGTACAAATTCATGCATAATGAAAATTCTAAACCTTGGCCACTGCTTAGCACTGCTTAATTATATGCGATATAGCTGTGTATTTTATAGCAGATGCTATACGTATCTTGGCATCAATATTATTGTTTATGTATTACTGGTTCTCCATGAAAAACATCTCTTCACTTTGTATCCTAGGGGACTCATTATTTCTCCAAGGACAGATGGAGATTTATATATAAAAATTGATAATGACCCTCTTTGCTAAATTAAAGATGTTGGCCAACTCTTTCTTTGGCAGCTGTCCAATTTGCATAATTGCATATGCCTTTCTAAATTTCCCCTGAAGCTCCAGTTGAATAAGGTGTTCCTTTGCATTTGCATGTTGAAAGGCTTAATTGTGCTGCATTAAACAGCTGCCCCCAGCTGCAGCCTCAGACCTGGCTGGTATTGGTGAACTTTCTGTGTGTTGGCAAATCACTTTGAGAATTTTCCAATCAAAGCAAAGCCATTAGTATTCATGAGCTTATATGAGCAAAGTGTTTAGATTTTGTGCAACATCAGTTAGCTGCAGTGAACATTCCTAAGGTAACTTTCCTACAACTCTACTCAATTGGAGTTAACAGCATATTTGATAGGGCTTGCTTACTAAGGATTGTGCTTATAATGACATTACACATAATAATCAGAGAAGCATGGTGTGAGTAGGTTTTATTTTTCTTAGATCTACCAAAGATTCAAATTGAATGTTATTTAATCTCTAATGTAAATAAACGAGAGGGCTGAAGTGGAGAAGAGCCTTTTGTTCTCCAAGATCTATTATGGCAATAGGCACCTTCTGAGAAAGCAACCAGATGTAGCTCCTAGAACAAGACTGACTGAGGTTAGCGCATGGAATCAGACTACCCAGACTTCAACCAATCTCTTCCCCAGAAGCAACCAATAGGCTGAACAAAGAGCCTCTTAAGTAGCCTAGAACAAAAGTTTAGCACCAAGAAAAGCAATTGGCTGGTGGCTAAAACCTTATCAGTTACTTTGGCTAGGAGATTTTCATTCATTCAACAAACATGTACTGTATTAAGGGGCTGCTCTGGGTAAGGCAATGTGCAAGTTCTGGAAACATTGCAAAGCGACAGTGGTGTCCTATACTCTTGGAGATTACTAGTAGGGAAGTCAAACGTTAGTTGAATAATCACATAAAAGAGAATACATTTACATTCTAACCTATGTGCTATGAAGAAATAGAACAGAATGCTATAAGAGCCTCACCCAATATGAGAGACTTAAGGAAAGCTTATCTGAAAAAATGAGGCTTGAGTTGAGAACTGGAGAAGTAATCGCTAATAAGCTGAAGAATGAAAGAAGAATATTTTGAGTAGCGAAAACAGTGCTATGAGACTCTCTGTGAGTCCATTATGAAAACTAAGGAAAAAAAAATCAATGTCACTGGATGTAGAAATTGAGGAAAAAAGTCAAGTAGAGTAAAGGTAGGCTGGAGACATAGGTAGAAGCCAGACCATAGGAGCCCTTGAAGGCTAGCTTCATAATTTTGGCTGCTATCTAAAACAGTAATGGGAAGTCCCTGAAGTGATGGGAGTGGGTCATAGAGAGGAATTAATATACTCAAAGTTGCATTTGAAACTATTGCTAGCTTCGATATAATAAATGGATGAAAGGAGGAGTGGATATGGGAAAATCAAATAGAATGACTTTACAGGAGTCCAGCGAGAGAAAATGGCAGTATGGGCTAGAATCATAGCAGTAGAGAAGGAGAGAAGTAAATGGATTCACAGATATTTAGGATATAAATTTGACAAGGTTTGTTGATTGATGGGGTTTAGACATGATAAACTTGAGATCTTTTTGAGGCACCCAAGTGAAAATATTCAATAGGCAGTTGAGTGTAAGGGTCAGGAAGTCAGAGGTCTGGTATGAAGGTATAAATTTGGGAATCATTAGTCAATTGATGAAAACTGAGCCATGGATATGAAAAATACTATCTAGAATAGAGAATATGTAATAAATACAGAGGTACACTACTCAGATCTACCTCTACCAAAGGATTTGATGCCCAGATTGACACCTCCAGCTCTTAGCTCTTTCAGGATATACCTTAGCTGGGAAAAACTCCACACAGGACCTCATGTCTTTTCTGGGGACACCACAATTCATGAATAAGCATGGCAGGAATATGAAGGCCTGGCCACTTCAGTCAAATGTGGGATGAACCCATGATCCAGAATGTCCCACTAATGGCCAAAATTTTGCTAGGCCTGCATCAAATTTCAACTCCTCTGTGCCTTCCTTCCACAGGTAACGATTCATAACAACCATCTTGCACCCTAAACTCAACAACATTTCACCTAGAGAAGCTAACCTATAACAGAGCATAAAATGGAAAGAGGAAGAAGCTTACAGCCCAGCCATCTGCAAAGTAAAAGAGAAGGAAATGCTAGAAAGTAAGAAGGGAAACCTGGATATCATGGTGTTTTGGAGCCAAAATAAACACATCTCAACAAAACAAAGAGTGCTGGGAGATTGGAAAAAAAATACTGGAAAGTGTCCATTGGACTTAAATCATGGAGGTCATTGGTGACCTCAGCCAAAGTTGTTTTGGTGCAGTGCCAGGAACAACTGCCAAATTAAAGAGGACTGAAGAGGGAGTTTGAGGTGAGAAAATGGACTCACCAAATAATGAGACTTCTTTAGAAAATTTAGATTGAAAGAAATGGGAAAGATAGAAAGGAGTTGAAAGATAGAAACATAGAAAGAAGTTGAGAGACAAGGAAGGTTGTTTTTAAGATGGAAGAGGCATGAGAAGATTTAAATGTAATTGGAAATAATCCAGTTGAGAAGGGTATGTCGAATAAATAGAAATGGGGGGAGGATGGGAGAAGAAACTGATAGTGTAAGGTTGATAATGAAGTGAGAAGGCATGAGCGGACAGTTTCCAAAGCACAGGTGGAGGGATTGGGTTTAAATAAGAAGGATACTCCCTAGACTAAAATAGGAAGAAAAGAGAAGAACATGAGTCCAGATGGAACTGTATGGATTTGCTAGCAGGAAGCTGAGGGAGTTCCCATCTGATGCCTTCTATTTTCTTCGGGAAGTAGGAGGTGAAGTCATCTGCTGAAAATGAGGAGGAGTTAAGAATATTTGAGGTTTGAATAGAATGTAGAATGTTTAAAACAATTGTTGTAGACAGAGGAAGAGAATTTACCAGGGACACATGGAAGAACTGGCAAGCTGAACAGGCCCCGTGAGTCGGCACCAATCTGTCTGTATCTGCACCACTGTTGGGAGACTTTCTGTGGCAGTGCCAGGCTTTTTGACTGCAGGCATACAGAAGGAATATAGATGCATTCATCCAGGTTTGGACATTTGTCAGACAAAGTTAAAAAAAATGTGAGGCAACAGGACTAGGGAGTTGAGAATATTGGTGAGAGCGTTATGCAAATAATGGACTATGGGATCTAAACTAAATAATAATAACGAAAAGATCAACAGAGATAAAAAGATGGGAGCTGATGGACTTGGGAAAAATAAAGAGGCCAGCATATGAGAGCAATACTTTTCAAGATTTGGGGATCGTGTCAATATGCAGAATATGATTCAGGTCTGCAGGTGGGAGCTGAGATTCTGCATTTTTAACAGTTTCCAAGGTAATGCTGATAGTCTTTAGAACTTCAATATGATCAAAAGTAGTTTTTAATTTGAGAGAGAGAGAGAACCAAAGCTGCTATTACATCACTAGAGTGGTAGCAACTGAACTCAGAACAAACGATTAATGGGATTCCATGAAGGACACTTTCCACAGCTACTAGGAAGCCTCCCTTTTGATGCTACTCCTCCCTTCACTTCTTTACAAACTATATCCACATACAGAGTTACCTGAGTGGCTCTGTCTTGCTTCCCTAAACAAATCTAACTAAAGTAAAGGTAAGGCCTTGCTGGTCCCGGTCATCTAGATTGTAGTTCAGTAATAGTGACAGGAATAATTTATCCTGTTACTAGGGACTCAAAAAAGGGCAGACTCGTTTTTAAGAATAATTCAACTGAAATTAGAATTTTAAGATGAACTTCCAACACATCTCAGGAGCCCAACAGGCAGGGTAGGCCAATCTGTAAGGTGGTTAAAACAAAATGAACATTTTGAGTTTTAGACATATGTGAACAATAAGAAGAAGTGAAAACTGTTGGAACTTCTAGAAAGAAAGACCCTGCTCTGACTTAAGAAAAACTCAAATCTAGATGGCTCAGAAGGAATTATCTCACCTCTGGGTGATATAGCTGGGCCCACAAAAATCCATTTTTCTGTCACTTACCATGAACCAAATCTTCTCAAGAAATCGTAACTTGATTTCTAGTTCCTAAGTAAGCAGCTAAAGATTTTCTCTGTTGAAAAGATACCAAATTCTCAGTGAAACAAATCATTGGTGTTAATATTTAAGCAACAACAAAACAATAAATGAAAACAATATTTGTAACTCAAGGTGAATTGATCCAACTCAAACTTAGGAGAAAAAGCAAGGTTGTAATAAACTAAGATAATAATATATAATTTTACTGTTAAACTTTAATCATGCCTGATGTTTGATATTCTTTCAATCTTGTCCCATATAGTGAATTTTTCTTGGAAATGTAGTAACTAAATAATAGTAAATGTTTGCTTTGAAGAAATAGTCCTAACTTTTTATGGGAGAGAAATAACAATTGAATAGAAAAACAGGCTATAACCACACCTTCAAAAATGAAACTTTCTGGACCACCAATAAGCCCCAGGCACAGTTAAGTAATAAGTATATATAAGTAGTAAGTCATAGTGTAACAAGTTTTCTGGCAAAGTATTCAGGAAGCAGCATTGTATAAATGGCCCTTTCAAACCCAAAATCTGTAATGAAGTGACAAATGGCACAAACATATGAGGATTTACTTGCTATTCAATAATAGTTTCATTGCATTAACCTGAATAAGTAGGAAATATGGTTGCTTCTGGCACCATGACCCACTAGCAAGGCAAACATAGACAGCAATAGGTTTTCCTGATGCTCCACAAGTCACACAAACTAGGCAAATGCCCATTCCATGAGTACTCTTGCAAAGCCTGTACATTTTTGAATGGAAGTCACTATTCAGTATAAATCAGACATTTAGACTTCCAGAAGTGTTAAGAATTCCTCAAACTGACCACAGGTTTTTCTGGGAAGAGTATCTGTGGTAGACGGGCAAAAGGAAATGATTACCTAGATTTTTTCATGAGTAAAATATCTGATTCTCCTAACTACTCAGTTCAATTTCAGAAGAAAAGTTTGTCAGTATCAAATGAGTTAGTTCTGTCTTGATAAATTAGAGAGCTCTTACCTTGACAGAACAGTAGACACATTATATTCTCAGCTTTGTAATGGCATCACTGGATTCCAGGGCATTCCCTGATATAAAGTTTTATATGCCATTTTCATGGGGGGAAAAAATCCTTAAGGGTATGTCTCCTAAAAGGGAAAAGCTGCAGTTGGGCAGGTTTGGAAACTTTGTGACTATGAAGCTAGAATAAAAAACCTGCACTAAAGAGAGAAAAGGTATAAAATATGCTCTTTCTCTCTCTCTCTCTCTGTCTCCTCCACCCCCCCCCAATATATTATTCAAAATAAGGGCTTTGATTTCAGTTTTGGTGTTTTTATTTTCTAACCTCTTAATAAATTATCTGATACTTTAGCTCAGACCATTCTCAAAATAGAGATCGCAAATTAAAATACCTACAAGGGTTAGGCAGATAAAGCAAAGGAGTGAAGTCATTTCTGTCAAGTTTAACAAAATGTTCAGTGGGGAGGACTTGGCAACTTGTAGAGTGCATGACCCATTGAAGCGTCTTAGCATGTACTCACCTCCAGTAGGTTGTCACATACAGAAATGCTGGCCTAGTGTTGCCAGATATACAAATTTTCAAGATAAACTGTAAATCTGAATTTTTATGTACTGTCTCCTGAATGTTAAATTTGGCCACATTTCAAACATTGTTTGGAAATGTGTGGGGACTTCTAATCAAGATGGTTTAGTGAGTTCGTAAATTACCACACCCCTCTGTTCTAAAAATTCAGCCATGATTGGAAATATATAAAAAGATAAAAGTGCTATGACATTAGCTGGGTACAAAATCAAGATAAACATCTCCATGGACCAGAAACAGAACAGAAAGCCAACGCAGTGAGCAAGGCTCAGAGAGATGACTGGCCAGAACTAGGCACTCTGCCTGAAGCTGCAGCTGGGTTGGGACTTCCAAAAACACGTAGGCAGTTTAAAAAACAATTCACTTGCTGTTAGGAACTGTGGCTTGCTGGGACTCATTGGACCTGAGAAAGTGGGAGAAAAAAAGACACTGCCTTAAAATCAGGACCACAATTCCCAAACATAGATCAGGAACCCCAGAACAACTCTACAGATTTTCTAGATATTGCTTACCAAACTTGTAAGATAATACCTTAATCATAACTTTTCATTCATCTACTCAATCATGTATTCAACAACTATTTCTTGAGCAGCTACTCCATGCTGGACAGTGTTATGGGTGCTGGAGAAAAATGAGTGCACAAAACAAAGTCTCTATGCTATTGAGTTTACACTTTAGTTGAGGGAGAGGGGCCAGTGTGGGAAACAGATCACAAATAAATAGGTGAATATATAATATCTGAGGGTGGAACTGCTACGAAGAGAAAATAAACTAAGGCAAAGGAGGAAGAGAAACACCAAACGGGGAAGGAAGGATGCAGTTTTATAAAGAGAGCTAGAGAAGATCTAGTGAGAATGTGATATTTAAGGGAGACACTTATAATGACAGGGGGACAAGTGCCCCAGGCAGATGGCACAGGAATTTCAAAGCCTTTAAGGTAGAAATGTGCAGGGTAGGCTCAAGAAATAGCAAGGAGAAGAGTGTGACGAGAGGAGTGAGCAAGAAAAGTGGTAGGAGCAAAAGTTACAATTGGAGCAGAAAGCCAGATCACATAGAATCTTCAAGGTCATTTCCATGTTTGTGACTTTTTATTCCAGTGAGATGTGAGACCGCTGTGAGGGTTAGAGGCAAAGAGAAACATAATATAACTTATGTATTTAAAAGATCACTAGGACAGCCTTGGTGAGAAAGGACTGGAGTGAAGGGCAAGGAGCATGGAAAGAGGCAAGGAGACAAATTAAAAGCCTATTTGAGCAATCCAGACCAGAGATGATGAGGGCTTGGACCAGGAGGGAAGCAGTGGAGGTGGCGAGACATTGTTATGGTCTGAAGATATGTTTAAGAGAGAGACAAGAGGATTGTTTTTGGATCAGAAGGATAGTGTGAAAGAAAGAGGGGAGTCAGAAGTGATCCCAAATTTTTTAAAAGAGAACTATAAAAGCTATAAAACTACTAGACGAAGATATAGGGTAAACACTCCAGGACTTTGATCTAGGAAAAGATTTTGTGAGTAATAACCTCAAAAGCACAGGCAACGAGACCAAGAACAGGCAAATGAGACTGTATTAAACTAAAAAGCTCCTGCACAGCAAAAGTGAACAATTAACAGAGTAAAGAGACCACCTATTGAATGGCAGAAAATATTCCCAAACTACTCATCTCACGAGATACTAGTATCTAGAGTAAACAAGGAACTCAACTCAAAAGCAAAAATTAGGAACAAAAAAAAAAAATCCCCTTGAAAAATGAGCAAAGAACGAATAGACATTTCTTAAAAGACATACAAATGGCCAACACATACATGAAAAAATGCTCAATATCGCTAGTCATCAGGAAAATGCAAATCAAAGCCACAATGAGATATTATCTTACTCCAGTTAGAATGGCTATTATTAAAAAAAACAAGAAATAGCAATGCTGATTAGGATGCAGAGAAAAGGGATCTGTTACACACCTTTCGTGGGAATGTATAGTACAGCCTCTATGGAAAACAATATGGAAATTTATATTTAAAAAAACCAAAAAACCTAAAAACAGAACCATGATTTGATCCAGCAATCCCCTCTACTGGGTATTTATCCAAAGGAAAAGAAATCAGTATCTCAAAGGCATACCTGTACCTTCATGTTTATTGTAGCACTATTCACAATAGCAAAATATGTAATCAACCTAAGTATCCAGAAACAGAATGGATGCAGAAATTGTGATAAACACACACACACACACAATGAAATACTAGTCAGCCATTAACAAAAAGGAAATCCTACCATTTGCTGCAACATGGATGGAACTGAAGATCATTATATTGAGTGAAATAAGCCAAGCACAGAAAGACAACTATTATGTGTTCTCACTCATCTGTGAGAGCTAAAACAATTGATCTTATGGAGGCAGAGAACAGTGATAGTTACCAGAGGTAGGGAAGGGCTTGTAAGTTTTGGGGAGGATAAGAGGTTGATTAATGGGTAAAAACATACAATTAGACAGAATCAATAAAATCTAATGTTCTATGGTAGAGTTAGGGTAGTTATAGTTAAAAGCAATGTATTATATATTTCAATATAACTACAAGAGAGGACTTAAAATGTTCCTAACACATAGAAATGATTAACACAAGAGGTGATGGATATCCTAAATACTTTGATTTCATCATTACACATTCTATGTATGTAACAAAATGTTACATGTACCCTATAAATATGTACAAATATTGTGTATCAATTAAAAACCAGCCTATCAATAATCATTAAAGAAGAGAGATGGGGTCTTGATAGGTTGCCCATGCTGAAGTGAAGTGACTATTGAGGCCGAATCACTGCACACTACAGCTTCAAACTCCTAGGCTCTAGCAATTCTCCACCTCAGCCTCCCAAGTAGCTGGGACTACAGGCAAGTGCTACCATGCCTGGCTACAACTCCAGACTCTTTGGCCTCTGTAGCTGGAAGACTGATATTGTCATTTTCTGAGATTGGAAAGTATGAAGAAGGGTAAGGTTTGAGGTTGGAAGTTGGATAAGAATCAGAGTTGAAGATGTGGACTTGTGAAGTTTGTGGTATATAGAATATATCCAAGTGGAAATTTCAAGTAGGAATCCCAAGGGAGAAGTCCAGGCTATGGGAAAAAATGTAGAGGTCATCAGTAGATTAATGGAATTTAAATCCATGAGACTAAACGAGATTAGAAAGGGAGAGCATGTATATTTATGAGTAAGTCCAAGTGGCACACTCCAATCATGCAATTTGAGAAGATTTTAACAAAGGGTCTATTTAAATAGTGTGGCAGAATTTCAGATAAAGAATAAAGGGTGGTGTATTACCCCAGTACCAGGCAGTCTAATGGGTCCAGGGGAAGGAGGAATTACCAGAAATCTAGAGAAGGTAGCTAAATAAAAGATGCTCCCCTTGACGAGAACTGTAACCTTTAGTCAAAGGAGGCAACCCAGCAGTAAGGAGGCTAATGGAAGCAATGCTCTACCCCACTCTCCTCCCAACCTCCAACAGAAAGTCAAGGGCAAAGAAGTTGTTGATATGGTGTGCTCGAATCACCTCCTAGAGCACAAACCAAAGAAGAGAAGGGGAGAAAGAAAATATGGGGAGGCAAACAAAAGAGATCCAAGCACAATAGATAAAGAGGAAAAGAGACCCAAGAACTGAGCCTAGGGAATTCCAGTTTTATTTTGTTTTGAGATGGAGTTTCGCTCTTGTTGCCCAGGATGGAGTGCAATGGCGCAATATCGGCTCACCACAACCTCCGCCTCCCGGGTTCAAACGATTCTCTTGCCTCAGCCTCCAGAGTAGATGAGATTACAGGTGCCTGCCACCACACCCAGCTAATTTTTGTATTTTTAGTAGAGACAGGGTCTCACCATGTTGGCCAGGCTGGTCTTCAACTCCTGACCTCGGGTGATCCACCCGCCTTGACCTCCCAAGGGAATTCCAGTTGTAAAGGTCAAACAGATGAGGAGTGTGGTAGGAAGCATTGTAAGATGGCCCCTAGGGTTTCTACTCCTTGGTGTTAATGGCTTGTATGGTCTGGCATGCCCCTCTTGTGTGTCAGGACCTGTGACTTGCTTCTAGACAACAGGGTATGGCAATGTTGAAGGGATTTCAAGATTAAATCAAGATCCAAATTAATTGTTTTGAGTTAATCAAAAGGGAGGTTTTCCTGGTGGGTTTGACTTAATCAGGCAAAAGATCTTAAAAGAGGGGATAGGGAGGGGACTAGCTTAACTTTAATGTAAGAGACTCTCTTTCTGGTCTGGAAGTATGCTGCCATGCTGGAAAAGCCAACGTAGCAAGGAATTATCTGTGATCTCTAGGATCAAGAGTGGTCTTCAGCCAACGGCCTCCAAAGAGCCAGGCTCTCAGTCATTCATCCACAAGAAAATTATTTTGCCAATGGCCTGAGTGAATTCAGAAGCAGAATCACCTCCAGTTGAGCCTCCAGGTAAGAATGCAGTCCAGCCACATCCTTGATTACAGTCTTGTATGACCTTGATCGAAAGGCCCAGTTAGACTATGCCCTGACTCCTGACGCACAGAAACTGTGAGATAATGTATCTCTTTAAAACCCACTAAATTTGTAGTAATTCCTTACACAACAAGAGAAAACTAATATAAGAAGAAACCAACAAAAAAGACTGAGAAGAAGAATCAGGTAACATGAGAACCAAGAAAGTGACATCACAGGAGTAAATTGAAGAAAATACTTCAAGAAGAGAGTTATAGTTGTGGCAAATGCTTCTGCAAGTTCAAGTCAGATGATAACAGAGAATTGATCATTAGAATTTCATTGCATGGAAGTAACTGGTAGCTTTAACAGGTAGATGAAGAAAAAAGCCTGATTAAGGTGGATGCAAGAGAGAATGGAGAGAAAAAAAATGTGAGCTGCTGACTATAAATTTTTCAATAAGTTTTGCTATCATAGAGAAATGTGGCAGTAGATGGAGGAGAATGTGGGGTCGAAGGAAGATTTCCTTCACAATAAGAGATATTATACTATTTTTGAAGGCTCACTGGGATTACCAAATAGAGAGGGGGAAAATGATGACAGAGGAAAGAGATGCAGAATTTGTTGAAGTTATATACTTACATAGGCAAGAGGGCATAGGAATTAGTTCAAAGGTGGAATTAGACCTGGACAGTTGAGAAATAACAGTAAGAGAGAAGTCAGATTCCTTGGGTCCAGATACCAAAACTAAATATACAAGAATAGAAAAGTAAAGGACAATCTCACTCATAAACATACATGTAAATATCATAATAAAATAGGATGTAGTAGAAAGCTACATTGACCAATGTTTTAACATTTTGGGGGAGATGTAATTCACACATCACAACATTCACCCTTAAGTGTACCATTCAGTGGTTTTTAGTGTAGTAACAAAATTGTACAACCATTACAAGTTCCAGAACGTTTTTGTCACCCCAGTAGGAAATCCCATATCCATTAGCCCTATGGAAATCCTATATCCCTCCCAGTCCCTACTCCCAGCCCCTAGAAACCATTGATCTACTTTCTGTCTTCATGGATTTGCCTGTTCTGGACATTTATATAAGTGAAATTATACACGACCTTTTGTGACTGGCTTCTTTCATTTAGAATCACATTTACAAGGTTCATCCACGTTGTAGCAACCATCAGTCCTTCATTTCTTTTTGTTGTTGAGTGATATTCCATTGTAGGGATACACTACATTTTGTTTATTCATTTATCAATCAATGAATATTTGAGCTGTTCTCACTTGGCGGCTATTATGAATAATGCTGCTATGAACATTAATGTACAAGTTTTTGCATAGGAAATAATTTTAATTTTCTTGGATAGATATCCAGGAGTGAAATTGTTGGATCATACGGAAACTCTATAAGCAATGTTTTTAAAAACTGCTAAACTCATTTACAAGGGGACTATAGCATTTTATCTTCCCACTAGAAATGAATGAGGTTTCCAATTTCTATACATGCTCATCAACATTTGTTATTGCCTATCTTTTTTACTAGAGCCATACTAATGAATGTGAAGTGGTATCTCATTGTGGTTTTGATTTGCATTTCTCTCACTAGGGAATGATGTTGAGCATCTTTTCATGTGCTTATTGGCCCTTGGTATGTCTTCTTTAGAGAAACGTCTGTTCAAATCCCTTGCCCATTTTAAAATTGGATTATTTCTTTTTATTGTCGATTTACAACGGTTCTTCATGTATTCTGGATTATCAAATATATGATTTGCAAATATTTTCTCCTACTCTGTGGTTTGTCTTATCAGTTTCTTGATAATGTCCTCTGAAGCTCAAAAGTTTTTAATTTGATGCAGTCCAATTCTTTTTCTTTTGGTGCTAGTATGCTTTTGGTGTCATATCTAAGAAATCATTGCCTCATCCAAGTTCACAAAGATTTACTCTTACGGTTTTTTCCCTAGAGTTTGAAGGTTTTAGCTCTTATATTTAGGTTGTTGACTCATTTTTGAGTTAATATTTGTATAGGTTGTGAGTCAATTCCAGTGTCAGTCTTTTACATGTGGATATCCAGTTGTCACAGCAGCATTTATTGAAAAGAATATTCTTAATCAAGTTATCTTGGCACTCCTATCAAAAATCAACTGATCTTAAATGTAAGGATTTATTTCTGGATTCTATATTCTATTCCATTGATCATATGTCTTTCCTTACACCAGTGCCACAAAGCCTTGACAACTGTAGCGTTGTAGTAATTTTTGAAATCAGAAAGTGTGTGTCTACCTTCTTGAGGTAAATTTTTAAAAAGAAGGAAAGTGTGAGTCCTCCAACTTTGTTCTTTTTTAAGACTGATTTGGCTACCCTGAGACCCTTGCATTTACATACAAATTTTAGAATCAGTTTGTTGATTTCTTTTTAAAAAAGCAGATAGAATTTTGATAGTGATTTTCTTGCTATAGATCAGTTTGGGGAGTATGTCTACCTTAACATTAAGTCTTCCAAGCCACAAGCAAGAGATACCTGTCCATTTACTTAGCTATTCCTTAATTTCTTTAAAAATGCTTTATCATTTTTAGTTTATAAGTCTTGCACTTCTTTTGTTCCCTTTATTCCTAAGTATAATATTCTTCTTGATGTTACTATCAATGGAATTATTTTGCTAACTTCCTTTTTGAATGTTTATTGCTGGTGTGTAGAAATACAATTGATTTTTGTATATTAATCTTGTACTCTGTAAATTTGCTGAATGCGCTTATTAGCTCTGATAGTTTTTGTGGATTTTTTGTGATTTCTGTATACAATATCATGTCATCTGTGCATATAGTTTTACCTCTTCCTTTCTGATCTGTGTACCTTTTATTTCTTTTTCTTGCTTAATTTTCCTGACTAGAACCTCCAGTACAATACTGACTAGAAATGAACTGAATATTTTTTAAACTCATAATTCTATATGGCTGACCCCAAGAATTTATGTGCCAGATAGTTTTAAGCACCTTATAAGTATTATCTCATTGAATCTTTACAGTAATTCTATGATTTAGATGCTGTCATTTCCTATATTACACATAAGGAAACCAAGCCAGAGTTAATTTATCCAACGTAACACCACAGCTAAGTAGCAGAGCTGGAATTTAAACCCAGCCAGATTGGTCCAGAGTTGTAGCTCTTAACCATGTAACATGCTGACTCACATACATATCATTATTAACCGCGTAGCTTAATGATGACATTTGAGAAGCATTCCTTTACATGTCGGGAAAAAGACAAGGTTGCCAGCTACTGCTACTTCTATTGAATATTTTAGTGTAGGTTCTAGTAAATGCAAGCCAATAAAATTTTTTGGTATAATAAATTGGAAAAGAAGAGACCTAACTATCATTATTTGTGAAAAATATCATTTGCTTACACAGAAAATTCAATAGCTTCTATATTCAGCCTTTAGAATTTAGAAATAATCCACAGATTCATGGGTAAAAGAGCTGCATACAAAAATTGGGAGCATATTCCTAAGCACCAGTCATAATCCATTGGATAATATAACAGAGAAAATATTTCAATACTATATGATATCTAGGAGTAAATCTAGCAAAAGATACACAAGTGGAGAACCGAGTGTTTGAGAAAAGAAAGTAGACTAGTGTGACTGTAATGCAGAGTTTACACAGAGGGAATTCAGAAAAAAAGGAGTTTGGCCAGATTAAAGAGGCTTGAATATGTATTCCATAGAAACTTTTTGAGCAAGGAAATAGAAAAAATAATGTAATATTTAGAGAAATTTAATCTGAGACCAATTCAATTGAATCCATTAGTCTAAGGAGCCCAGAAACACAGTGGGGGGATTCAGTCTACCTCCTCGTGTGAAGATTTTTACAACCAGTTCCCTCGCAGTAAAGAGCAATGTACTGCCTGCCACATACTCAAATAAAAGAAAAATCAGTATTTTAAATCTGATTGTTTTCCTGTACAGTAATAATGGAAAGCAGAAAACACTGCTGCAGTGCTGCTTGTCACATTCTGTTTGGTCTTCATATTTTCAATATGAGGTCAAATGACGGAGTCTTGAGTCATCCAGTGGCCTGGTTGATGACCAGTTCTTCTATCTAATGACTAATTCTGGCATTTAGCAAAAGGCTAAAAATATGCCTATGATCATAGGCAGAATGCAGTTATTTTAAAAAGAGACTTTGGGGCCAGTTGCACAAAATTATAATGAAACCATGGTAATAACAGGCAATAGCTATAAGGGTTAAATCATAAATTACGAATATTTTAGGGCCGGGTACAGTGGCTCACGCCTGTAATCTCAGCACTTTGGGAGGCTGAGGAGAGCGGATCACCCGAGGTCAGAAGTTCAAGACCAGCGTGACCAACATGGAGAAACTCAATCTCTCCAAAAAATAAATAAAAATAAATAAATAAATACAAAATTAGCTAGGCATGGTAGCGCATGCCTGTAATCCCAGCTACTTGGGAGGCTAAGGCAGGAGAATCGCTTGAACCCGGGAGGCAGAGGTTGCTGTAAGCCGAGATCACGCCATTGCACTCCAGCCTGGGCAACAAAAGTGAAACTCCATCTCAGAATATTTTAACATCAAGTTCTGACGTTAGTATGGCACTATATAGGGAGGTCTAAGTCCCCAACTGACCTATTTTTGTTAAATATAAATAAACATATTCAGGCCCTGATCTTTCCAACTTCTCTTTGACATTTTCATTTGCCAAATATTTACTGGGCACCTGCTATATATCAGGCACTGTGCTAAGTCCAGAGGATGCAGAAGAGAACAAAGCAAATGCAGCACCCGCCATCTCAAAGTTTACATTCCTGCTTGAAGTCTGCAATGTGACAAACTTCTCCTAGGCTGCCAGGACACCACTCTGGAGTTTTTCCCCGCCTCCCTCATCACTCTGTCTCCTTCACTGGCTCCTTTTCTTTTGCTTTTCTCTTAAACATTGGTTGCCCCAATTCTTAGCCCTCTTCTCTTCTCCCTCAGTATTTTCCCAGAGAAATCTCCATTTATTCCCATTTTTGTATTTCATTTATATAGTAAAGTTACGTTTAGATCTAGATAGATATATAGATTATTATGTGCCAAGATCTGTTATAACCACATTACAAATATTAACTCATTTAATCCTTGTAACAACTATTTGAGGTAGATACCATTACTTTACCCATTTTCCAGATGAGGACACTGAGTCACAAATTGGTTAAGAAGGTAGCAGAACTAGAGTTTAAACCAAGACAGACCATGACCTAGACCATTATGCTGTGCACACTCCCATGTCTTCAATCTGTCACCTCTGTGTGGATGCCTCCCCAATGCAGATCATTAAGTTGTCATTTTCTATATTCAGTCTCATATTTTATGGCTGAATAAATGGCTGCTAGACATCTGTACCTGAACTTTCCTCACATAACTTAGAAACAATGTGTTTTCTAGTCTGAATGGTCGTGTCATCCCAAAATTATTGTGTTGAAATCTTAACCCCAAGATAATGGTATTAGAAAGTGAGGTCTTCTGCTCAAAACTGCTGCAGGTTTGCAGCTCCTGGTATCTGTGTCGGTGAATGGCCCTTCTTGCCTTGATCCACAGGGATGGGGAAGGGGATGTCATTAATATTTTGTTAATTAATACTGATTAATTAATCCAAAAAGAGTGAGGCCTTCTGGAAGGTGATTAAGTCATGAGAGTGAATCTCATTAATGGGATTCGTGCCTTTATGGAAGAGACTCCAAAGAGCTGCCTTGCCCTTCTACCATGTGAGGATGTAGCATGAAGGGGCCTTCTATGCACCAGGAAACCTGTCCTCACCAGACGCTGAATAGACTCATGTCTTGATCGTGGACTTCCCAGCCTCCACAACTGTGAGGCATACATTTCTGCTGTTTGTAAGCTATCTAGCTTATGGTATTTTGTTATAGCAGCCCAAATGGACTAAGACAGTACTCAATTTATCAAATTCCTTTTCTTTCATGCTCTCCATTATATGTTCAGGTCCTTATCAATGTCCTCTTATAACTGCCTCCTAACAGGTCTCCTTAATCCAACAGTTCTCAAAGTGTGATCCAAGGACATCTAAGAATTTTTGAGACCCTTTCAGGAGTTCACAAGACCAAAATTATTTTCATAACAATACTAAGATATTATCTGGCTTTTTTACTGTGTTGACTTTTGCACTAATGGTACAAAAAACAATGGGTGATAAAACTGCTGACAACTTAGCGTGAATAGAGCAGTGGAAGCAAACTATACTAGAATTCTATACTAGAATTTCATTTTATTCATCACCACCATACACTCCCAGTTTAAATTCTAAGATGCCAGGTTCACTAAAGAATATCTTTGATGAAGTAGTAAAATATATCGATTTTTCACAATATTGACTCTTGATTACACACCTTTTAAATATTCTGTGAGATGAAATAGCACACATAAAGCTCTTCTGATATACTGAAACAGTCCTTGTCTCAAAGAAAAGCAATTGTGTAGCTGTTTGAATTGTAAGTAGAAGTAGCCATTTTTTCAGAGAATGTTAGAAAAGGATAATATCCATATGAATTCGGATATTAGAAAAATTAGAATATTAGAAATCTTAACAAATATGATTTTTTGTATTATATATTGAAATGTGTCAACATTTGGAAGTTCTACATAACGTGGGGAACCAATATTTTCTAGATGACCAGTGCATTTGGTTACAAGACCATACATGGGTAAAAGGTTCATTCAAAATTCAATATAGACCAATGGATTTTAATCCATCATAGTAACAAATATGGTTTCAGATTCCACATTGCAACTAAGCATTATGAAACTACCACTATTGTATTTTGGTTTACTAGCAAAGAATGTCAGATACTCTAAGCTTGTAGGTCCCCAGCTATCACACAAACCCACTGCATGCAACCACTTGGGCCCCTTGGTATCCCCCTCCATAGGACTCAGAAAGCAAAGGTAACCAGTGCAAGAATGAAGTTCATACTGATTGCTGCACCATGAGTAATGACTCAAGAATTCTGTGTCTAATGCCAGCAACTTGAAACTGTAGAGGTTAATGTTTTAGCTTATAAATGAGGTAAAATCTCAGACTGTTCACAGTTCTTGACAGATAATGATGAGAAAATTGTTTAACTAAGTGAAGTGGTCATGTGAGGCAATCCTGGAAAATAGATTAGAATGATTAGGATAGAGATGGCCTAAGGAGTACGATTATCTACAGGTGATAGACAGCTACTGAAGGTGTTTTAGTACAAGTATAACACAGCAAAAGTGTTACCTTATTGAAATTAATCGGAGTGACATGCTAACTACCAGTGTAGAACTGGACAGAGTGCTTACAGTGAAGAAGGCATTGTGATAAGGCTTCTATTTAATCTCTGTTACAATTGAATAATGTAATAATAATAATCATTAACATTATATATATATAGTACTTGTTATGTGAACAGCTTTAAATATATTAACTCACTAAATGTGTAAACAACGTTATAAGGTAAATATTGTTATTGTCTATCTTAGTACAGGTAGCTATAACAGAATGCCACAAGCTGGCTGGCTTTAACATCAAACATTTGTTGCTCACAGTTTTGGAGACTGTGAAGGCATCAGCCAACTCAGTGTCTAATGAGGGCACCCTTCTCAGTTTGTAGACAGCCGTGTTCTCCATGTATCCTCATGTGGCCTAAAGAGTGAACTTTAGTCTCTTTTTCTTATAAGGATACTAATCCTATTACTGAGGCGCCATTCTCATGACCTCATCTAAACATAATTAACTCCCAAAGGCCCCACCTCCTAATACCATCCCACTGGGGGTTAGGATTTTAAAATATGAAATTTGGGAAGACATAAACATGTAGTCCACAATATCACCATTTTACAAATAAGGAAACTAAGGAATCTAAAGATAAAATATCTTGCTCAAATTCACAACAAACCAAAAACAAGTAAATGGTAGAAGTAGGACTTGACTCTAGGAAGTCTTTCTCCCAGAGACTATGTTCTCAACCATTATCCTATACTACACTATTCTTAGGTAAGGCATATGGATTCATTATACCCATTTTACAGCTATGCAAAGAAGTGTAGAAAAATTAGGACACTTACCCCAAGTCATAAATCCAGTACGTGTTGAAACTAGGACTATATTTCTAAATATAAAAAAGGAGAAGATTATATAGTCAATTATATAAATTTAATTAGTATCCTTATTTTGATTCTTTTCCACTAATCCTTTCGTGGTCTGATGTAGAGGGATTCCTTTGGAGATTGTTACATGAGCAGCATGACCCAGATTCCGTGGGACTTGCGGTCATAATCCTGATGACCAAAATAGGAAAATGAGGTAAGCAACGCCCTACAGGATGAAACCATTTAACTTTGAACTCTGACTGAGAATGACAGGAACCCAACTCAAAACTCAATGTCAGCAATAACTGGAACCATGGCCTCACTTCTCTCTCTCTCTGTTCTCTCTCTGCCGTCTCTGCTTCTCTCTGTCCATTGACATCATTCTTACAGATTTGTTCATAAAGCTGAAACTATGTCTATCATCATCCCCAGACTCACATCTTACTAGCTTCACCACCACCAAGAGAAAAAAAAAATTCCCTGGTTCCAGCTCAACAATACCCAGGAAAGGATGCTGTTTGGCCTAACTTGAGTCTTTCTTTCATTTTATGACCAATCCCTGTGCACAGTAAGGTAATCTGCTAGTATAACCCAGGTCCCTTGTCTATCCCTGGATGGGGACAAGCTTGCAGAGTGTACAAAGAACAAGTCAGGAAACAATGATTGATAGTCCCTTCTACAACCACGCTACTGTAATTGGAGAAAAGCTGTTCCCACTCAACCAAAAAAAAAAAAAAAAAAGCAGAGAGAGAAGTGGGATAGTGATCTCAGGCAAATAGAAGCAATAGAGCTTCACAATATCTGAACAGGGACTCTCTATTTGGCTTTGGCACCCTTTACATTGGAAGCACATTTTGAAATTCAGTACATAATTCAGTTCAGTCCAAGGCTGGGTTTCTTTGCTTTATTTATTGATATCTTGAGTTCCCTCACTGAGTAACTCAATGAGACAATAATTTTCTTGGGGATGGGGACTGAATTCACACATTTTCTAGGGATTTTTGTACACTTAGTAAATTCCCATTGAAAAAAGTCCAGCCAACTTTCCTTGCCATGCTATAAATGTAAGAATGTTTGGTTTATGGCAGCAGTAGTTTTAGGAAGCCTACCATTGTTTGGAATTCTTCCCCTGTGGTTCCCAGTTGCTCCCAAGGTGATGACCCCCACACCATTTTGTCTTCAAAATAGCTCACTGTTGAATCAAACAGGGCCAGCCTCAGCCAGAAAAAAAAAAAAAAGAAAGAAAGAAAGAAAGAAAGATAGATAGATGTGAGAGCAGTAGTCTCCTAAAAGCTGAGCCTTGGCAATATATTATACTAACAGTGGACATTTAATTCAGCTACATTGAGCTACATTGAGCTGAATTAAATGTCCATTGAGTTCTGACTTTGTGGTGGTACTTAACATATTCCAGATTTTTCTTTGTTTGTTTGTTTTTGAGACGGAATCTCGCTCTGTCACCAGGCTGGAGAGCAGTGGCATGATCTCGGCCCACTGCAACCTCTGCCTCCTGGGTTCAAGTGATTCTCCTGCCTCAGCCTCCCGAGTAGCTGGGGCTGCAGGCGCGTGCCACCACGCCCAGCTAATTTTTGTATTTTTAGTAGAGATGGACTTTCACCATGTTAGCCAGGATGGTCTCTATGTCTTGTCCTCATGATCTGCCCCCAAAGTGGGCACCTCGGCCTCCCAAAGTGCTGGGATTACAGGCATGAGCCACCGCACCCAGCCTTCAGATTTTTTAATGTTTATGTTACATTCTTAACATGGCCATTTTTAAAACTTAAAATAATGTCTACTATTTTTTGACTTCTTGGTTAGGTGTTTCTACATATCTTAGCTAATTCAACTAAATTAAAGTTAGCATTTACACACACACACACACACACACACACACACACACACACACACCATTAATGATTAAAGAAGATGAAGTCTAGAGAGATTAAGGATTATACCTAAGCTCATAACCCTTCTATGTTGTGAAGCCAGAGTTTCCAACCAGGTCTGTCTGACTTCCAGAGCTGCCTTATGGCACTATTTGGCTAGAAAATTCACATCCTAATTGAATTTCTAACTATTGTACAGTTAATATTTCCTTTGCAAGACATTGGTGTGCATTCAGTCCAAATGGAAATATTCACCTCCTAACACAGTGACACTTTCTCCTCCACACATCGAGCATGGAATTTCCAAACATTCAAAATCATCTTCACATTAAGCCATTTGTTTAGAGAAGTCCCCATCTTGAACACTTGGAGCTGTCAAGAACCAGAGGCAAATGTGTGTTCCCATGATACAGAAATGATTTTCTAAAATTATCTTCAGGAACAAAATCATAACAAAGATTTTGGGTGGTGGGGGGAGAATCTTTTTTTTTTTTTTTCATTTTGTTTCATTTTCTGAAAAGATTTTCCTCAAATGTTCTAAAAATCACATTTGGGGTAGAAATCAAACAAGACCAGCCTCAGTCAAAAAAGAAAGAAAGAAAGAAAGATAGGTGTGAGAGTCACAGTCTCCTGCAAGCTGGGCCTTGGGGATGTCAGTTATGTGTCAACACCTCTCCTCTGGTAGCAGTGTTAGTACAGTCACCAAGAAAGGCAAAAGAAAAAATCTTCACTCAGCAGCATGAGCCCAGAAGAGACAACCGAAGAGAATGGCAAAATGGTGTCAGTAAGCAGAATAACTGTGGGTAAGAGAAGGGAGTCATGTGGTCTAAACACAAGATTCTGTTTCTCTTTCACTATAATGACTATGGAATCCTGTGAGATAAAACACATTTGTTAAAAAGGGAAGATGTGTCCCCTTTCTTAAGTTGAGTAAACATGGTCTGCATCCAACAAGATTGTATCACAGAGAGAAATGATTCCCCAAATTTTCCTATGAGACCAAGGAACCAAAGGAGTTTGAACAGTGCATTTTTCAGTTTTTTTTCTTTCTTTTCTGAAAGAAGTTAGAATGTACCAGCTGATGTCACTGACATAACTTGATACTCCTGAGGAAGAGGAGATAGAGACAAAAGGGAAGAAAATAAATTTAAATTGGCATGCTCTTGACTTTACCAGCTGGCTGAAAGAGCATTTTTCCTAATGAATCGGAAGCAGTTCACAGCCTAACTGTAAGTGGGCGGAAGGCCCTGGGATAGCTTAAAGAAATATACAAAAACTAACATATGTGTAACGATTTTCATATTTTTGCTTTTTATATATTCTTGTTTATCAGAATATTCAACTCCAAAGAATAACAGGTGGTCTGTATGCTATGTACAAACATAGATAGATAGATAGATAGATAGATAGATAGATAGATAGATAGATAGATAGGATATAAAACCTCAACAGTTCTAGGTTTTATGGAGAGAGAGAACTTATTTATTTTGTGTATGGTTTGGGGTTTGGGATATATGTGTGTGTGTATTTATAAGCCAATTTAAAAAAACATTTTTATGTATCCACACATTAGGAAATATAATGAAAAAAAATCTGACAAAAATTCCAAGGAATAAATGTAACAAAATTTGCAAAATTTATGTGAAGATTTATTTTTAAAAGATTTATTTTTATTTATATAAATGTATGGAGTGAAAGTGTAATTTCATTACATTGATATACTGCACAGTGTTGAAGTCAGGGCTTTTAGCATATCCATCACTGGAGTAACACACATTTTACCCATTTCTCATCATCCACACCACTCTTATCCCACCCCAGAGTCTCCACCATCTAGCATTCCACACACTACTTGCATGTGTACACATTATTTAGCTCCTATTTATAAGGGAGAACATGTAGTATTTATCTTTCTGTGGAAGACATTTTTAAAACACTGAGAAAGGGAACCAAAGAAGAGTTAGACAGGTGGAAAGGCATACCATGTTCTTGGATAGGAAGGTACAGTTAATAAGAATACCAATTTTCTCCACCATAATTTATACAATTAACATGATATTATTAAAATAACTAGAGAATTTTTTTCAACTAAGCAAGCTTATTCCAAAGTTTTTATATAAAATGAACATACAAAAGAGGATAATTCTGGAAAAGAGGTATAAAGTGAGGGACTAGACTTACTAGGTATTTAAAATATATAATAAAGCTATAATAATTGAAACAATCTGTACCTGCACTTGACTAAACAGAGAAATCAGTGGAACACTATGGAAGCCGAGAATTAGATGTAAATACCTAACAGTGTTTAGTCTATAATAAAATGGCATTAGAAATTTTGAGAGGAAAATGGATTTATAAAGTTACAGAAGAAACCATCGTGGGTTTTTAAAAAATGTAATCTGACAGTGTAAGATAGTTTGTACACATGACTCAAAATACGGAAGCCTAACAGAACAAGTGAACATTACCGTAAGAAACTAAAAATGGCCAGAAACAGTTGCTCACACCTGTAATCCCAGCGCTTTGGGAGGATGAGGCAGGCAGATCGCCTGAGCTCAGGAGTTCAAGACCAGCCTGGGCAACATGGTGAAGCCCTGTCTCTATAAAAAATACAAAAAATTAGCTGGGTGTGGTGGCACATGCCTGTAGTCCCAGCTACCCAGGAGGCTGGGGTAGGAGGATCACCTCAACCCAAGAGTTTGAGGTATCACAAAAGGGATATTAAGGGCTCAAATAAATAAATAGTAAAGCCATCCACTGAACTGAAAAAAAAAAGTAGAAAAGAGTACAAATAGATAATTTATAGAAAAGGAAATTAAAATGAGAAATGCAAATAAACTTCACATTGAAATATCGTTTTTCACCTATCAGGAAGATAAAGATCTAAAACTTTTATTGCATACTCTGTTGGCAAGTCTATTGGGAATGGGCACTCTCACTCATGTTGACGGGAGTAGGTACTGGTAAAATCCTTTTCGAGTGTGATTTAGCAACATCTACCAAAGCTATAAATATGCATACTTTTTACCTAGCAAAGGTTATCCGACAGATCTGCCACACATATAAGTGGAATATGAAAGCATAAGGTTATACATTACAGCTTTTTTATTGTAAATATTGGACACAGCTTAATATCCTTGCATAGGGGCTGATAAAATCAAATTTGGTTCATCCATTTCAGTGTACTTACTCCATACAGCTACAAACACTAAAGAAAAGGACAAAACAAATCCAAAGCATATATATCATGATCCTAAATTCCAGTTTCCAGGGCAGTCTGGGTTTATGCTTGTTGTTCTGGTGTTCCATCCAATTGACATTGCCTTGTACTCTCCAAAGTTATCTGTCTATTTAACAAATAATTTGGTTGTTGCAATGGAGTAAATGTTTATGTTCCCCCAAAATTCATATGTTAAGGTCCTAATTCCCTGTGTGATGGTATTAGGAGGTGAGGCCTTTGAGAGGTAATTAAGTCATGAGGGTAGAGCCCTCATGAATAGGATTAGTGCCCTTATGAAAAGACTCTGGGGAGCTCTTTTGCCCTCTTTCTGCTATTTGAGGATACAACAGTCTGGAACCAGCAAGCTGGTTCTCACCAGAACCCAGCCATGCTGGCACCCTGATCTCTGACTTCCAGCTCCAGAATGATGAGAAATAAATTTCTGTTGTTTATATAGTCTATAGTATTTAGATTGGTGTAAAAGTTATTGCACAACTACTTTTGTACCAACTAATAATTGAAAAAAGCACAATTACTTTTGCACCAACCTAATAATTTGTTCCAGCAGCCCAAACTAAGTGTACTAAGACAATCACTCTAAGTGTACTTCACTTTGGAAGTGAGAAAAGGGATTGGGGTGAGGCAGGGAATGGGATATGAGGTTAGATGAAGGGAAAGGGAAGGGAAAGACAACTTGATGCTTCCCAGACAAATGGGTACAATTCAATTCTCTTTTTGACCCTATCAAAGCTGTAAGCTATAGATGGTAAGTCTCTGGAGCCATGAGAACCTCAGTTCAAATACTGGCTGTACAATTTACAATCTATATGACTGTGGCCAATTCCTTAACCTCTCTCTGCCTCAGGTTTCTCATCTATAAAATTGAGATACTAGCACCTATCTCATTAAGGTTATTGAGAGGATTAGATGAACTAATGTATGTGAAGCACTTAAAACAGAGTCTGACACCTTTGAAGCACTATAGATGCATAAACTATTACTGTGATTCATGTCACTCTTAGTGTGGCTACCTCATCCAGACCTTGACAAAGTCAATATATACTGAAAGACTCAACTACTGAAATAAATCACAACTAAGATCTACATATAAACTGCATTCACTCATCCAGCACATTTTTTTTTTGAGCATTTATACTTATGCTCTGAACTGAGCTCTAGGAGAATAAAATTATATAAAGCACAGGAGGAAAATAAGATGATTTGGTATAAAGCCCACATGCATAAGATGAAACTATTATAAGATAGGTTGATTATGAATTTTTAAAACTTGATTAAATTAAGCAAAAACAAATGGTCTACTTGCCAGTAAGTTTGTTAATCTTTTGATTATCTGATAATCTTAACAGAACTTCAAAACAGAATAAAAAATTTTAATACAGGCCGGTTTTAGCTAATACTGAACAATACAGGGGTACTTAACTGCACTTGCCTGGTCAAGAACAAACTAGCTCTGCCACTTTCCTTGTGTACCTTGAGCAAGAAATATACCTAAACTTTCTCTCCATTAATTCTTCATATTTAAGATGAGCAGCACTAGCTACCAGTTCATATGGTGTTATAAGGATTAAATGTGAGGCAGTTACCTAGTGTTTAGCCCATAAGAAATGCTCAGTAAATACTTGCGAGCATCATAATTATTATTTCTCTGAATTTAAACAAGTAGTACTTATATCTCTATTCATATTACATCTTCTCCACCTGATTTGCCTTCATTTTTCTCCACATAAATGAGACTAAACATAATTCATTATTGTTAAAGTATTGAATGTTTTTTAAAATGCATTTCCAAAAAAACAGTGACATGCTGATGTTTCTCATAGCAGGAGTATAAACTAACTCCCCTTCAGGGAGTTACATAGCCATCTCTTTGTTTAGGTGATTTCTAGACTTCCTATTTAGGCAAGGCTCTGATCTAGAAGACATAACTTTTTATAATCCAGCTCTGATGACACAGCATGAGTGATGGAGCTATAAACAGACTCCCTCCTCCTCCCCCACAAACCATGTTTCTGTAGGATGAGGGCCCAGTCAGTGGGAATTCACTTGTAAAAGACTTGGAAATACTTTCTTCAGCACACAGCTGAGCACCAAAACTTTTCAGCTATACGCCATCTCTCTTACAACTATGTTCTAAGCCAAGAGAAAAATCTTGCTAAGTTATTTATGTTTATGGCATTTGATTTCTCATTCTAAAGTGTTAATATTACAAGTAACTTAAATAGCAGGCACAGTCTAAAGATTTAAAAAGAAGAAAAAGCTGATGAATTACTGATATACTTGCTAAAGTGAATATTAGGAATTTTAGTATCAGATGTTCTAAAGGGGGAAAAAAACATGTCTGAGAACTAAAGAGATTAGCTGAGAACTGAACTCTAAGGCAGGTATTTTTAGGAATCTTTGGTAGTGTTTTAATGTCAGTTAGCTTAAGAAACAAAGTAAAGTATTTGTGTCTCATAGTTGCTAGGCAACATATTGGATTTGATTTGGTTTCCAGTCATTTTAAAAAATAGTGCCATGATTATAATAGCAATAAAATAGTATTATCCTTTTCTCAATTCAATATTAAAATACTTAAGAACAGTTGGCTTTGATGGGGTCATTATTACTTAACTTTTATTTTTTCATTGTTTCCATATCCTTATTCCAGAATCCTGGAACCATGCACACTGTACTCTTAAAAAATAACTTACATCTTAATTGTGCATTATGCTGTTTTACTATTTTTAGATTAGACATTTACATAAAATTCAAGATACTGAAGTTTGTAGCCTTTTTTCTGAGTTTCTCCACACTTTGATCATCATATTCCTGAATCATCGATACATTTTCTTTTTAAGAAGGCAAGGGAGTAGTATGGACCTTAGAGAGATTTTCACTTAAAGTAGTTACAATATTGCTATTGAAAATGGTCAGCTTCAGATATTTTTAAAAAATATTTACACAAAAACCTAACTCCCCAAGCCAGAAAGATTAGGTATTATTAGTATTTATGTATTTTTGTGAATTTTTAACTTAGACGATATTTATGTTTTCTTATAAAGTTAACATACACTTTTTAATTTTTTTTAGTCAGGTACTACAAAGCAGTATAAAATAAAAAGTGGCATCCCTCTTCCTACTCCTTCCTCAAGTTACTTCAATCATATTCCCCAGAAATAATCGCTAACACTTTCTTACAACTCTACATATTTTTAAATTCTGCTTGGAAACATGTGCTACATTTGACACAACTCATTTATTGTTAGAGCTTGAGTGCAGTCTTTGTTACCACCCAACCAAGAGTAAAAAAGAAAAAATAGGTTTTTTTCAGGAAAAAAAAAAGAATCCCTGGACCCAAACATTTCTCTTCCAATTCTTTTCTGGTAGTAACTCTTTCTCCGCTTTCCATTTCTGGCCAACACAAACACACTATCCAATGACACAGCTAACTGACCATATTGGATGGGAACTTCTGGATGGAAGTTTTTCAAAGGTTAATGTATCTGAAGTAGTTTCCCAGCTCTTAATTTCGTCTAAGTGTAATGTACCAAACAGTTAATATCTCTCTTCTGTCTGTCATTTATTTCTATTAACTTTCTCTTTTTTATTGTTTACTCTCATTTTATTGTTTACATAAAAGTTTGAAGGGCTGGAATGATCTGGGCCTCTTGAAGGTACAGGAAGCCCACTCTAGGTACGCGTGCAAGCTAAAGCTGCACCAAGAAATTGTTACTAAGAGCTCTGTCTCACACACACACACACACACACACACACACCTTAAATCAGAAGGCTTTTCTTTTAGATTCTGTCCTCCAGGATCCAGTTTTCTGGATAGTCCAAACGATTTCCATCCTCCAGCCCCAGGAGAAGCTACTGTTCTTAGATCCAGTTTTGGTGTCTGGAAGGTTAGTTTCCTTCCTGTTTAGGCTTGGTTTCTATAACGTACATTCTGTTCTCTCTCGCCCAATTCTCCACTCCCGTTACCCACGCACACATGCACACACAAACACACACATGATCTTTGCCATAAGATATGTTTCCAAACTGTTCCTCAGCAGCCACGCTCTGAATTAAAGCCATCCTAGGTATTTGGCTTATTTGTCATCAACAAATTTTAGGGTGCCTGCCCAGCTCATGCCCTCTTGTCTGAGAGCTGCCTCTTCACTCTACCGTCGCAGTTGTTTATATCACATCACCTCCTTCCTCCTTGGCTATGAGCTGATTGGATGGCAGGTGGACCTCTGCCCCTTTTGCTGGTCCCATCAGATCCACTCACTTGAGAACGTGAACTAAGAATCGCAGTACTGAGAGTCAGCAAAAGCTAAAAAGATACTGACATGTCAGGAACTAGGGTGGCCATTTGGGGGTAATCATGCTGATGAGGAAGCAGAAAAAACCAGACTTCAGACAGAAGAAAACAAAGTAACAAACATTCAGAAACAATCAGAAACATGAGACCATGTGACAAGTAAAAGCAAAAACAAGAACTAGAACATAAGAGAGAACAAATACTCCCTAATTGTTGACAACTTTCCATTTTTTCATGAAGTACATACACAATTTTTGACCCTAAATCCTTTTTAATAGCTGAGAATCTGTTTAATAAACTCACCTTGGTTTAAGCTAGATTGATTGGACTTTTATGTCTTACAACCAAAAAAAAAAAAAATCCAAAATGTGGCACATATACACCATGGAATACTATGCAGCCATAAAAAAGGATGAGTTTGTGTCCTTTGTAGGGACATGGATGCAGC
>NW_012104865.1:148198-156433 GCF_000951045.1 Mandrillus leucophaeus | reverse complement strand
TTTGTCATAAATAGCTCTTATTATTTTGAGATACGTTCCATCAATACCGAATTTATTGAGAAATTTTAGCATGAAGGGCTGTTGAATTTCCTGACTATGAATGATCTTTCTTACTCTCTTACCTTCTTCATATTTTCTTTTCTTTTCTTCCGTGGATTTCCCTGCCCCAAAAGATAATGCCATTTGGATATTTTCTCTTAATCTCTGAATCATGCCCAGAAATTGTATGGCATATAATCAATAAATATTGATAGACTTTTATAGCATCAGAACACAAATAATAGGATCAATTGCATAAAGCAATATACAAGCTTTCATTTTTTTCAGTGCTAAATTTGAGGCACTACACCAGGGACTTTAAATCATTGTCTCATTTCTTATAGCAGTCATCCAAAGTAAGAGCTATTTGTCCCTTTTGTAGAGGAGAAAATAGTAGTCTGAGAACTTTATGGAATAATACTGCCTAAACACACATGGCTAACAAGCTGAAGACTCAGGGTTGTAACCCCAGTTTATCTGGTTCACAAATAAACTCTCTAGTATACGAAGTCCATATATTTCAATATCAAGTCCGTATATTTCAATATAATTCATTGTATAATACAATATAAATTCTCTTAGAGAAGCCGAGTCTCCTAGTGCATCTCTCTCTCTCTGTCTCTCTCTCTCTCTTTCACACACACACACACACACACACACAAATGTGCAAGAAATGGCAAAAATGAGAAGGCTTCATCCTTCACAAGTGCCACTGGAGCCAAAGAGGCAATGTTGCAACACAACAAGAAGAATTATGGAATGAATGAGTTCTGTGCAGTAAAGGAGATAATGGGCATCTCTTTGCTCTCACGTCTATGCTAAAACAGAGTATGAAACTTTCTCCCACATCATTAACATGTCAGAGAACTTGCAGAACAAGAGGCTTGGCAAGGAGAAATGCACCTCAGCCATCCCTGGGGAGAGGACAACAGTAACAGGCATTTTACAGAGCCTGTCTACTCTGAAAGCTCCATAAAAGCAGGAACCCTGTACTTCAGCACCTGGCACATTACCTGGCACCTATGACAAGTTCAGTAAATACTGGTGAATGAGTAAACTCCAACTCTCTAAGTTTCAGCAACTGCACAAATTCTGACAATCCTAAATGGGAAGAAAACTGCAAACATACAATTGATGCTGACTACAATCGAAAGGATGGAATCTAAGCAAGTTCTGATGGAAATATTGATAATCCTCTGTGGGTGGGAAGGAGGTGGAGATATTCCTGACAATGCAAAGTAACTACTCAGACACAAACAAGAATGGAAGGTGAATTCGCACAGAACACAGAGGAGAGTCAGCAAATGCCAAATAATCAGGGGAATACATTTAAAAAGGAAAAAGAAAAAAATCATACACTTCTTTTTTTTAATCTGAGAGCATGTACTGTTTATTAACTGACCAGATGAGAAAGATAATCATGGAAGACACCATAGTTCATTCTAATAAGCCTGTTGATCTGGTCCTCCCTGTTGCTAGTATCTCGTCCTTTTACAAAATGAATGGTCTTTTTCTTCATTCCACATGGTGGAGAGGATAATTTCAAGGGCCACACTAAGTTATTTGCTTCTTCGAAGCATTTTCCAACAGTACAGATCTCATGAATCAGATCCACCATGCAAATGATGCCATATTTACCAAGAGATCCAGCAATCAAAGTGTTATCTGTCAAAGCAATTTACTTCTTACTGATTTTGCCATAATCGCTCTTATAGATTAGTTCATTTCCTGACTTCGGATTTGGGTAACCCCATGCAATGTATGACTCTACAGTCCTCAGCATGTTAACTGAAGCTTTGTTGATCTTCACAAAGGTTTCACTGAAGATTTGATGAAGGCGAAGAAGCTGCAACACCTTTCAGACATTTAGGCTCACACTATTGATACCTCTGACCCTGAATACAAATGCCAGTTTGGGTTCTGCAGGTACATAGAAGCTGCCAGCTTTTCTTGCCATCTGAGCCATTCAAATTTCAATTGTGTACATCTGCCTGTATTCCTTGTGATAATGCTTCGCTTTTTCATAGATAAACTTCCTCCTTGCCTTTCAAAGCATGTTTTGGGCAAACTTCTTTCTCAGGTGCTTGATCTTCAGCTCTGCAAAATTCCTACACTTTTTCTTAAAGGTTTCTGGCACAGCAGGAACCTTATTCTTCTCCTCGACACCTTCCATGGTTCCAGCCGGAACAGAGGCAAAAATCAATACATTTCACTTAGTGATACCTCCGTAAGGATTTTGCCAGTATTCTAGTAGGAAGAGTTGGAAGTTAATCCTGTGAATACATAGAATATCACATAATAATGATGATAATAATATTACTGTAAGTAAATTTTATTGAGGACTTATCAAAATATTTCAAGTAAATTCATTCATTCAAACCTTGAATCCAGAAAATAACCCTATTGGGTGGCTACTATTATTATTCCCATTTTTTGCAGATAAAGAAACAGAAATTCAAAGAGGCAAAACAATTTCCTTAAGGTGAAAAGATTAGTAAGTGATAAAATCAAGTTTGTAGTTCAAGCTCTAGGACTTCAGGGTCCATGTTCACAATCACTGTACTACACCACTCTTAGCCTATATAAACTGTACATAATCTGTTCTTCAATGTAGTTTCATCTGTTTTTAATCCATTATATTTTTCTTATAAAGATCTGAGTTTAAAATAATGAATCTCTTTCAAGTGTTGCTATATGTCAAATCTGGATCCGGCAGGTCCCACTTTACAGTTGTGTATCAACTTAGCAGCCAGAACTTCTCTCCATTCCCTACCTTTAACTGCTAAAAACTTGTCTCTTATACATGACTACAGAGCCTGAATATAAACCAGAGGCAAGAATTTATTGTCTTTGAAGCCATTACCTTTAATGCGCCTTTAAAATTATTCTAGACCTGTTTCTGATCTCTCATTGTCAGTGATGACTATACTTCATTTTCAATTCATGACTATTTAAACCTTTCTAAGCTCATGAATTTTAAAAAACAGATACATAGCTATAAAACAACCTGTCTAAGTTTTGGATCATTTTCTTGGCTTTGGCAACCAGACTTTTGGCTCATGGACTTGAGTTAGTAGTTAAGTTCCAATTCTATTCATTTGTCTAGTTTTGCTATAAACACCAATTTTATGTGTTTGAGAGAGTTGTTTTGTGGGGAGGATTGGTTGTTTGGTTTAATTTTATTTTGCCATACTTCCTGTTCGCATATGACTCATTCTCCCATTTAGGCAACACTTTAGGCAATTTAGGACAGAGAGCAAAAATGTCAATAGTTTTGACTTTTGAGTTTCTAAGACCCGGGATTTAGAACTTCAAAAGTAAATTTTAAAAAGGAGCTCAGGAAAGAATGTCAGCAAGATGGTGGAATAAGAGGTCCCCACTGATATCCGCTCCCCCCCCCCACCCCACTGCCACAGTAGCAATAATTTGGCAGCCATTCATGTTCAAAAGTGCCTTTGTGGTAGCTTTGGAACCCAAGTAGGAGACTGCATAGCCCTGGTAGAGCTCAAGACCAAGGAAGGCTGTTTTGAGAATGCAGACTCATGCCCAAGTTAGGCTCACTGGGCATGGTCCTAACTAAAAACTCAGAAATAGCCCCCATTCCCCTTTGACCTCAGCCCTAGCACTACTTGGATATGCTCCTGCAACCAGCACCATCTGCCAAGGGAAAGAGGAAGAGCTATGTCTCTCCATGTCCCCAGTAATAGGCCCACCAACTGTGTACTCAACTGCATATCCCAAAATGGCCCTGCAGCCTTTACTCAGCTGTGACCTACCACCAGTCAAGAATCATTCCTGCTTACGCAGAGACCAAGAAGGAGCCACATAAAAAACCCATGAGCCATGGACCTGACTGGAGATCCTGAAGCAGCTCTGCAACCTGGCTCCAGCCCTCCTCTCAGTTCTGCTCACCCAGGAACCCAGCAACGCTCATCAATGCCCTGGCAGGAGGTACAATTACCTCAGTACCAGGTGTGAGTCCTGAAATAATGCTGATACTCAGTTTCAGCCCCACTCTGCTATGGTCCTGGGGCAGTTCTGCCCAATTGCAGAACCAGCAAGAGACATGCCCATCTCATCTCCCAGTGGCAGTCCCATTGACCTCAGTCTTGACTGCAGGCCTTGAAGTAGTCCTGTAACATGGCTCCAGTCCCACTTTACTATAGTCACATAAGCAGTCCTGCCTACCCAAACATCTGCACGAGGACCCAGTGAAAGCCACATACATCCATATCGCTGGTAACTGGCTCATTGCCTACAGACTGAACTGAAGACCCAAAGTAGCCTCATAATCCAGTTGGCTCTAGCTCAATGATGGTACCAGAGATAGTTCTGTCCCTTGGCCATTTGGCAGGAATCACCCTGCTCACACATCTAGTAACAGGCATACCAACAATGGACCCAACTCTAGACCTGCTACAGCCATATAACTTGGCTCCAGCCACAATCAACTGAAATCCTGGAGGCAATCCCATCAGTCTGAGGACCAGGGAGAAGAAAGTCTTTAATTACTGAAACTAATCTGTAAAAACAGGAAGGGGTATTTGTTCCCTCAAATGCATAAAGATTAATGCAAGACTACATGAATCATTAAGAATCAGGCAAGTATGACACCATCAAATGAAATTGATAAAGCTCTAGCAATTGACGCTGAGGAAATGGAAATCTAAAAATTGCCTGGAAAAAAGTCAAAACAATTGTCTTAAGGAAGCTCAGTGAGCTCCTAGAGAGCACAGGTAGGCAACTCAACAATGTCAGAAAAATAATACCTGAACAAAACAGTAAATTCAACAAAGATATATAAATCACACAGAGAAAAAGAACCAATAGAAAGCTGAAACTGAATTACACAATAAATTGAATGAAAAATGCAATTGAATGAATGAACAATGGGTGTTATTAAGCAGAAGAAATAATCTATGAACTCAGACAGGTCAGTTGAAATTATACAGTCAAAGTAGAAAAAGGGGGAAAAAAAGGTATGGCAAAAGCCTATGGGATTTTGTGGGACATAATTGAGAGAACTATTATGTACATTATAGGAGTATAAGAAGGAGAACAGAGAGAGAAAAGGAGAGAAGTGGACATGCAGGTACATGAAGCTGAAAAGTTCCCAAATAAGTTCAACCAAAAGAGGACTTCACCAAGACACATTATAATCAAACTGTCAAAAATCAGACAAATAGAAAATTATGAAAGCCAGGAAAAAAAAACAAAACAAAACCTGAATCATCACATACAAGAGAACACCCACAAGACTGTTGGTGGATTTCTCAGCTGAAACCTTGCAAGCCAGAAGAAAGTTGAACAGTGTATTCAAAGTGCTGAAAATAAAAATAAATAGCCAACCAAAAATACTTTACCTGGCAAAGCTGTCCTTCAAAAATAAGGGAAAGGTAAAGACTTTTCCAGGAAGGCAAAAGCTGAGGGAGTTTATCACCATTAGATTTGCATTACAGAAAAAATGCTAAAGGAAGTTCTTCAAGCTGAAATGAAAAGATGCTAATTAGTAACATGTAAATTTATGAAAGTATAAAATTCACTGGCAAAGGTAAATGTATAGTCAAATTCAGAATACTCTTTAATACTGTAATGGTGATATATAAATGACTTGTAACTCTAATATGCTTAAAAGACAAAAGTATTAAAATGTAACTATAATATTTTGTAATTAATAGAAAATATTAAAAATATAAATTGTGACATCAAAAACACAAAATGAGGGGAGAAAGCTGCAGTGTAGAGTTTATGTATGCAGTCAAAGTTAAACTGCTAGCTTAAAATAAACTTTTTTAACCATAAGATGTTTTATGTAAGCCTTGTGGTAACCATAAAGCAGAAACCTATAGTAAATACACAAAAGATAAAAAGAAAGGAATCAAAACATGCTGCTACAAAAACAAACAAACAAACAAACATCAAATCACAAAGAAAGACAGGAAGAGAGAAAGGAAGGAACAAAGGAACTCCAAAACAGCCAGAAAATAATTAGCAAAATGTTAAAAGTAAGGCTTTATGTATCAATAATTACTTTAAATATAAATTGATTAAGTTATTCAAAAGATGAAGTGAATGAGTGGATTTTAAAAAAAGATCCACTTATACGTTGCCTACAAGAAACTCACTTTACCTTTAAGAATACACATAAGCTGAAAAGGAAGGAATGAAAGAAGATATTTCATGCAAATGGAAAGCAAAAAGGTGCAGGGGTAGCTATTCTTACATCAGACAAAATCAAAATTGTAAAAAGCAAAAAAAGAAGGTCATTATATAATAATAAAAAGATCAATTCATGAAAGGATATAACAATTGTAAATATATAAGCACCTGACTACAGAGCCTCTAAATATATAAAGCAAATATTAACAGATCTGAAGGGAGAAATCAACAGCAATACAACAGTAATAGGGGACTTCAATATCCACATTTCAACAGTAGATGGATTATGGAGACTAAAAATTAATAAGGAAACATTAGACTTAAACTATACTCAAGACTAAATGAACCTAAAAGACGTATACAGAATATTCTAACAGTGTCATAATACACATTCTTCTCAAGTACAAACAAAATATTCTTTAGGTTAAATTCTGTATTAGGCCATAAAACAGGTCTTAATGCACTTAAAAATATTGAAATCATATCAGTATATTTTCTGAAAACAATGGTATGAAACTAGAACTCAATAACAGGAGGAAAGTTAGAAAATCCACAGAGGTTGAGTACCCTTTATCCAAAAATGCTTGAGACTAAAAGTGTTTCAGATTTCAGATTTTTTCAAATTTCATGATATTTGCATTATATTTACCAACTAAACATCCCTAATCTGAAAGCTGAACACAAAATTCTCCAATGAGTATTTCCTTTGAGCCTCAAGTTGGTGGTCAAAAAGTTTCAGATTTTTGAGCACTTCATATTTTGGGTTTTTGGATTAGGAATACTCAGTACCTTTATGTGGAAATTAAACAATGTGCTCTTGAACAACCAATGGGTCAAAGAAGAAATTAAAAGGTAAATAAAAATATTTTGATACAAATGAAAATGGAAACACAAAATACAAAATTTATGGAAGGCAGCAAAAGCAGTTCTAATAGGTACTTTTATAGTGATAATGTCCAATATTAAGAAAAAAGAAAGACCTCAAAAAAAAAAACAATTTTACTCCACAATATACTAGAAAAAGAAGAACAAAGTTAGCAAAAGGAAATGAATAACAAAGTTTAGAACATAAATAAATGACATAGAAACTAAAAAAAAAAAATAGAAAAGGTGAACAAAACTAAGTTGGTTTTCTGAAAAGATAAAATCAAAATTATCTAGACTGACTAAGATAACAAGAAATAAGAGACTCAAATACATAAAATCAGAAGTGAAGGAGGAGACATTACAACTGATACCACAGAAACACAGAAATACAAAGAACCATAAGAAAACACTATGAATGAAAATGCCAACAAACTGAATAACCTAGAAGAAATTGATATGTTTCTGGACACATACAACTGACCAAGACTGAATTATGAAGAAATAGAAAATATGAACAGAAAAATAATTAGTAAGAAAATTGAATTAGCAATAAAAAGTCTCCCATCAAAGAAAAGCTGGCTTCATAGTTTAATTCTACCAAATATTTAAAGAACTAATAACAATCCTTCTTAAACTCTTCAAAAAATTAAAGAAAAGGGCACACTTCCAAACTCATTTTATAAGGCCAGCATTACCCTGATACTAAAGACAGATAAGGTCACTACAGGAAAAGAAAATTACAGACCAATATCCCTGATAAACACAGGTGCAAAAATCTTCAACAACATACTAACAAACCAAATTCAATAGCACATTGAAAAGACAATACACCATGACCAAGTTGGATTTATCCCTCAGATGCAAGGATGATTCAACACACACAAATCAATAGATGTGATAACTCACATTAATGAAATGAAGGATAAAAATCACATGATCATCTCAATAGATGCATAAAAAGCATTTGACAAAATTCTTTCATGATAAAACCCTCAATAAATTAAGTATATGCTATAGTATGAGTAACTATGTTTCCCCCAAATTCATTTATTGAAATCCTAACCCTCAAGGTGACGGTGTTAGGATGTGGGGCCTTTGGGAGGTAGTTAAATCACTAGGACAGAACCTTCATTAGTGCCCTTATAAAAGAGACCCAGAGAGATACTCACC
>NW_012104865.1:145761-146578 GCF_000951045.1 Mandrillus leucophaeus | reverse complement strand
CAGCTACTCGGGAGGCTGAGGCAGGAGAATGGCGTGAACCCAGGAGGCGGAGCTTGCAGTGAGCTGAGATCGTGCCACTGCACTCCAGCCTGGGCGGCAGAGCGAGACTCCATCTCAAAAAATAAATAAATAAATAAATAAATAAATAAAATATTGCATCATATATATTGTATACATGCATATAATAGGGAGAATATTTTTCAGCTTTTAAAAAGAAGAAAATTCTGCCATTTACAACATGAGTGAACCTGGACGAAATTATGGACATTTCGCTAAATGAAATAAGCCAGACACAGAACTACAAATACTGTATGAGCTCATTTATATATGGAATCTAAAAAAAAAGTTGAACTCACAGAAACAGAGAGTAGATGAGGCAGTCATAAAACGAATAGGGTCGGGAGACCTAATGTACAGTGTAGTGACTATAATTAATAATAATGTTTTATATAATTGAAATTTGCTTAGAGTATATAGATATTAAGTGTTATGCACAGGGTGGAAAGGTAACTATGTAAGGTAATACATATATGGATTAATTTGATTGTAGTAGTCATTTTATAACATTATACAATACAATTTTTATCTGACAATCATACCTTAATAAAGCTGGGGTGGAGGAAAATAACTCAGGTCATTAATAAATGCTACTAACAATATCTTTAATCACCACTGATCCCACAGAGATACAAACTACCATCAGAGAATACTATAAATTCCTCTATGCAAATAAACTAGAAAATCTAGAAGAAATGGATAAATTCCTGGACACATGCACCCTCCCAAGACTAAACCAGGAAGAAGTTGAATCCCTGAA
>NW_012104865.1:143552-145711 GCF_000951045.1 Mandrillus leucophaeus | reverse complement strand
CATTACCCTGATACTAAAGACAGATAAGGTCACTACAGGAAAAGAAAATTACAGACCAATATCCCTGATAAACACAGGTGCAAAAATCTTCAACAACATACTAACAAACCAAATTCAATAGCACATTGAAAAGACAATACACCATGACCAAGTTGGATTTATCCCTCAGATGCAAGGATGATTCAACACACACAAATCAATAGATGTGATAACTCACATTAATGAAATGAAGGATAAAAATCACATGATCATCTCAATAGATGCATAAAAAGCATTTGACAAAATTCTTTCATGATAAAACCCTCAATAAATTAAGTATATGCTATAGTATGAGTAACTATGTTTCCCCCAAATTCATTTATTGAAATCCTAACCCTCAAGGTGACGGTGTTAGGATGTGGGGCCTTTGGGAGGTAGTTAAATCACTAGGACAGAACCTTCATTAGTGCCCTTATAAAAGAGACCCAGAGAGATACTCACCCTTTCCACTATGTGGAGATAGAGTGAGAAGGTGCCACCTATGAGCCAGAAAGCAAATCCTCACGGTATACCAAATATGCCAGTGCCTTTATCTTGAACTTTCCAACCTGCATAGCTGTGAAAACTAAATGTTCATTGTTGATAAGTTACCCAGTTCGTATTTTGTGATAGCAGCTCAAAAGGACTAAGATACCACTAAGAAAAGGACTAAGATACATAAAAGAAATGTACCACAAGATAACAAAGGCCATATATGAAAAGTTCACAATTAACAAAATGCTCAACAGTGAAAAACTAAAAGCTTCCCTTTAATGTTAGGAACAAGAGCAGGATACTCACTCTCACCACTTCCACTACATAGTACTGCAAGTCCTAGGCAGAGCAATTGGGCAAGAAATAAAAGCCATCCAAAGGAGAAAGGAAGAAATAAAATAATCCCTGTTTACAGATGACATCCTACAACTTTACTGAAATTGTTTATTAGTTCTAACAGAAAAACATAAAGACTCCACCAGAAAACTGTTAGAACTAATAAACAAATTCAGTAAAGTTGCAAGATACAAAATCAGCGTACAAAAATCAGTAGCATTTCTACACATTAACAACAAACTATCCAAAAAAGAAATTAAGAAAACAATCTCATTCACCAGAACATCAAAAAGAATAAAATACTTAGGATAAATTTAACCAAGGATATGAAAAATCTGTACACCAGCACCTATAAAACAGGAAAGAAATGTGAAAAGACACAAATAAATGGAAAGATATCCCATGTTCTTGAATTGGAAGAATTAATATTGTCAAAATGTTCATACAACCCAAAGCAATCTACAGATTCACTGTAATTCCTATCAAAATTCAAATAGCATTCTCCACAGAAATAGAAAGTATAATCCTACAATTTGTATGAAACCACAAAAGATTCTGACTAGCTAAAAAAATATTGAGCAAGAAAACACAGCTGGAGGCATCATATTTCTGATTTCAAATTATATCTTAAAGTTATAATAATCATAAAAGTATGATACTGTCACAAAAACAGCACTCAACATCACCAATCATCAGTAAAATGCAAATCAATACTACAATGAGACAACACCTCACACCTTCATGGTAATCATAAAAAAAAAAGATAAGTGATAGAGGTGATGTGGACAAAGAGGACATGTACATTATTGGTGAGAATATAAATTGGTACAGCCATTGATGGAAACATGCAGAGGTCCTCAACAAATTAAAAATAGAACTACCATAAGATCCAGCCATCCCACTTCCTGGTACATATTCAAAGAAAGTAAAATCATCTCAAAGAGGTATCTGCACTCCCATGTCCATTCATTGCAGCATTATTCACAATAGCCAAGGTATGGAAACAACCTAAGTGCCCATCAATGGATGACTAATAATAAAGAAAATATGGCCGGGCGCGGTGGCTCAGGCCTGTAATCCCAGCACTTTGGGAGGCCGAGGCGGGTGGATCACAAGGTCAGGAGATCGAGACCATCCTGGCTCACACGGTGAAACCCCGTCTCTACTAAAAATACAAAAAAGTTAGCCGGGCGTAGTGGCGGGCGCCTATAGTCCCAGCTACTCGGGAGGCTGAGGCAGGAGAATGGCGTGAACCCAGGAGGCGGAGCTTGCAGTGAGCTGAGATCGTGCCACTGCACTCCAGCCTGGGC